>NC_056735.1:1120289828-1120313853 GCF_019279795.1 Protopterus annectens
TGCATAACAATTCACTCTTTTTAATTTTCTCTATGCATTTCCAGCCTTTTCTGTATACATAGAAAAACACCCCATAAAACTGAATTTACTCCATGAGGTGTACACCTAGGAAGGTGAAACTGTGCAGTTACACTGGGTGCTACCTGCCCTACCAAATGGTACCAGAATTCTGGCTGTGGCATAACTTGTTCTTTCTGTATGTCAGTTCAATCTTTTTAGCTTTCTCTATGCATTTCCTGCCAATTCTATATGCAATGAAAAATACCAATTGAAAATGAATTTACTACACAAGGGGTACAACTGGGAAGCTGAAACTGTGCATGCGCACCGGGTACTATCGAACCTACAAAAGGGTACCAGAGCATTGGCTGTGGCAAAACCTGTTCTTTCTATATGACATTCACTGTTTTTAGCTTTCTCAATGCATTGCCAGCGTATTCTGTATACACCGAAAAATACCCAATAAAACTGAATTTACTCCAAGAGGGGTATAGCTAAGAGGCTGAAAATGTGCAGCTACACTGGCTACTATCCACCCTACAAAACCTACCAGAATCCTGGCTGTGGCATAACATGCTCTTTCTGCATAACCATTCACTCTTTTTAGATTTCTCTATGCATTTTCAGCCTGTTCTGTAAACATAGAGAAATACCCCCATAAACCTGAATTTACTCTACCAGGGGTATAACTAGGAGGCTGAAACTGCACAGCTGCACTGGGCACACTTGGTGCTATAAAAGGGTACCAGAATCCTGGCTGTGGCATAAATTGGTCTTTCTGTATGACTGTTCACTGTTAATAAGTTCGTAGGTAGGTACTAGGCTATCGGCTCAAAGGCCCAAGTAAGCCTAGCCAGCAAAGTTCCCTGGCTTACGCCAACCCAAGAAAGTTAATTTCTTGTGCCCCTGTTGAGCACAGCCACAGAAGTGATCCCCGGGGTGTATTTCCTATTTCCCATCCACTCATCAAGATTTTTCTTGAAGAGTGTTAAAGAGGAACTTTGCTTGACATAGATGGGTAGCTTGTTCCAGAGAATGGGAAGTCTCTGGGACAGGAATCTATCCCTCCAGCAAGTTCTGTTTATTGTGGTGACAAGGTTTAGGTCCCTAGAGCATGTAGCTCAGTGCAATTGGGATTTCTTTAGGTGTAGCATGTCCAACATCTCTGGGTTTGACATAGCTTTATATGTTAGGCAGAGATCACTTCAGAGTAGGCGATATGCTACAGAGTAAAGCTGGAGTTTTTTGAGACGATCAGTGTAGGACAGCTGTTTGAGGCCAGTAATTTGCTTTGTGAGGTACCTCTGTGGCCTTTCCAGCTGCTGCACATGTCTTGTGAGGTACATTCCAAAAGGGGCGTTGTACTCTATAATGGGTCTAATGAGTATTGAGTAGAGGGGAACAATGACCTCTTTTTTCCTGGATGAGAACCCTTTTGTGATGAGGTGTGCCATGTAGAAGGATTTCCTGACTACTGTGGCAATGCAATTATCAAAGGGGAGACTACTGTCCACCTGGGTCCCAAGGTCTCTTATCACACAATCGGTGTTAACAAGACTGATGCCTATGTGGTAGTTCATGGGTACAGAGTTTTTACTAAAGGGGATAACAATGCACTTTTTGGCATTGAGCTTGAGGCCATGGCTCTGACACCAGGCATCTGTCTCAGTCAGGCCCATCATTTGGGGACTCAGCTATAGCTCCTAGTTTGCAGTCATCTGCGAACTTCATTAGCCAGAGGCCTTCTGTGTTAGGCTGTACTTTAGAGAAGTAGATACAAAACAGGAGAGGTTCCAGGAATGAACCCTGTGGTACTCCACTTGTCACTGGTTTGAAATCCGATTTGGAGTCTGCAACTTTTACAGTGTGGGTTCTGTCAGTGAGCCAGTTGGCATCCCATCTTGTGACATAGGGATTTATACCTAGTTTGGTGAGTTTAGCTATAATTCCAGAATGGGAGATGGTGTAAAAAGCCTTGGCGAGGTCAAGATAGGCTGTGTGAACCACCTTACCCTTGTCTATGGCTTTGGAGACTGCCTCAAAGAAGTTGACCAGTTTCAGGAGACAAGATCTGCCTTTCACAAACCCGAACTGGGTGGGTCCGGAGTTTAGAGGTTACCAATGTCTTTGTTTATGAATTCTATGATGATACATTCCATGGACTTGCAGACCAGGCTCGTCAGGCTAATAGGGTAATAGTTCCCAGGATCAGTGGTGGTTCCCCCTTTGTGGACTGGGATAACTGTTGCTGTGCGCCATTCAGTGGGCACAAAGCCTGACGTGAGGCTATGATTGAACATGGTGCTTAGGTGGGGAGCCAGTTCGTTCTGAAGTTCGTGTAAAATGCAGCCTGGGATGTCATCCGGTCCCAATGATGCTGTTTTTTTGCCTTTAGAGAGTGCTGATTTTACATGTAAAGTTGTGATTACAGGGACTCTGCATTCTTCCTGTATAGATATGGGCCCTTTAGGGGGTGAGGGGGGGGGTAAAGCTAGCACTGAACCTATCTGCCAGGATGTTGGCAATATCAGTTGGTTCTGTAATTTTACTACCATTGTGCTGTAACCCAGAGCAGATCTGGCTGTGGTTGAGTGGCACATTGAGTCTGTGGGTTATGTGTCTTGATATAGCTATAGAATTATTTGTGGTTGCCCATAGAATCAGTGGCAATCTTGTTTTCATAGCTAGCTTTGGAGGATGTTATAAGGGATCTCAGCTTCTTGCTGAGGCTGACCAGGGAGCTCCTCCACTAATGGGATTTTACTCTCTTTTGCAACAATTTCTTCCTTCTGTTGTAGAGTTTGTTTCTGGCAGGGGACCACCAGATTGTTTTCCTTTTCTGAAGGATAGCTTCTTCATTCTGTTATGGATAGCACAATCCATGCACTCGTGTAAGTGCATATAGAGTGCATTTGTGTAGGATTCAGCAGTCGTAACTGTATTGTCCATCTGCATGGGTGTCATAAAGTTCACCACTTCTGTCTTAAGAAGCATGAAGTTGGCTTTGGAGAAATTTTTTTACCATGGTTTCCTTAATGGGAGGTGGGGGCGGGATGTGGATATTTAGGGTGATTAGATTATGGTCGGATCTGACCAACGAGGAGTTGACTTCAGGTGTGAAACACCGGTCACTCATGTTGGTAATGACTACATCTAGGATATTGTTGTCCGTTGTTGCCCCTGGTGGTGGTGTGGATAAGTTGATCCAGGGCATTGGAATTTATGAATTCCAGAAAGCGCTGAGTGGAGGAGTTGGTACATGAGTAGTTTTCTCAGTTAATGGTGGGGTAGTTGAAATCGCCCAATATTAGGGTGTTTGGTTGAACCCTAATATTTTCCAGTATATCAAGAAAAGAGGAGTAGGAATCCTGGGGCATGGTGGGGGATCTTAGCAAGCTACAATTTGGATTGCAGTTTTGCCCAGAGTTAGTTGTACTTGGATAACATCGGCTGCATTATGCCGAGTAACTAGCCTGGAGGTGTGGATATCCTTAATGAATATGGACACACCTACGCTTTTGGTGTTCCGGTCCAGGTTAGATGGCCGAAAAGTGTGGTATGAGTTATAGCTTGGTAATGCAGGGGTGCTCTCTGGAGCCTTGAACCACGTCTTAGTCACTGCACAAACATCGATGCTCTCCCATTTTAAGGAGTGCCTCGAGTGAGTGCATTTTGAGATTTAGACTTCTAGCACTGAGTAGCATTGCCCTCAGTTTTTGCTTGCCTGTTCCTGTAATGGGGGTGAATTTGTCATTTGAACCTTGCCTAATAAAGGAACTATAGGGGAGGCAAGAGTGTTTGCCAGTATCCGGAATCCCAGGGGTGACAGCTGCAGGCCATCTCTGGCAAAGCATCCTGGTCTGTCGACCATGTAGTCCCAGGCAGACAGATACTGGATCCCCTTAGAATAACACCAGAAGCTTAGCCAATTGTTGAAGTCAATCATTTTGTCCTTGTACTGCGGTAACATTCGGGGCCATTGCAGGATGCTACTCAAGGCTAGGGTCATACCTGCCTGAGCTACAAGATCGAACAGCTCTTCCATTTCTCTTTTCATGTAGTCCAGAGAGGTACGGCTCAGGTCATTCACACCAACATGGACAATCAAAGAGTCATATTTGAACTTGTTGTGGAGTGACCTGAGTGTGTGGGTTATGTGGCAGATCCTGGCACCCGACAGGCAGCTGACAGTGACCTTTTCCCTTGCTTAGCCTGATGAGTGGGACATCAGTGTGGCTGACTATTGAGTCACCTATGACTAGTGTGTTGGGTACGTTGTTTTGCCTTATGGGCTGTGGTTGAGTGGTACACTGAGTCTGTGGGCTATGTGTCATTTGGGTTGTGTTGGTGGTGGGAGGTTTCTTGCGTTTCTGCTTTGGAGGTCTCTGTTGCTTGAGCAGATTATTGTTGAGAGCCTCTGTAAATGTTTTTGTGTTTCTATGTGTGGATTTTGGTAGTGTAGGTTTAGTGGGACTATGTGATGAGTGTGGTGTGGTGCAAGTTGACTATCAAGCTCATTCTTGGTTGGAGAGAGCTTTACTTCCAGTTTGGCTAGAAAAGTGCATCTCTCAGAGGTTGTAGTGTTGGGTGGTAGGAGAAGAGGGTTGTCGGTGTACATGAGGCAATTGCTACATTGCCCAATGATGCCCAGATTCATCAGATAGCCAGGAGAGAATACTGAGAGCTGACCCTTGGACATGCCTGCATAAAAATTCCTCTAGACAAGTGAGGAAAGTGACTACAAGAGCTGTTTTTTTCAAACCAAGTGAGGAAAGTAAATACCAAAACTGTTTTCCTCTAGGTAATGAGGAAGGGTGAGTGCTGTAGTAATTTGTACATTATTTAGTGCTTACAACAAGTTCTGAACAAGTGCTGAGCACGGATAAGCAAATTCAAGTGCTAAAACTAAGAATCTGTATCCGGATCTTGCTGTAGATAGGCTACCTAGTGCTTACCACTCCCACTGAAACGCTAGAAAACTTCCCTCCAACACAGAAAGGCTTGGGGGCACAGAAGCTTATGAACAGTCCTGGATACAGCAAATCTGTATCTGGACTAAACTAGTTACAGGGAAGGTGGGAAGCAAGTGGAAATGCATGCTTTTAAACCAGAAAGTTGAAAGAGATGGAAAAACTGCCCAAATCGCCAATAAACTAAAATTTCTGGGCCAGAAACCACTCTTGTGGAAGATAGGCTACCTAGTCCTTACCAATCCCACTGAAAAGCTAGTAGTCTAAGAACTTTCAATATATCCAAATGGCTACAATTTGTCACACTTCAGGAAATTAACTGCAGCTAGAGACAGGAAGTATTATCTCCCTGTATTATATTATATATAACAATTATCTACAAATTTCTAATCTTAAACAAGTGCAGAGAAAAGTATACTTAAATCAGCTTTTGTCACTTGATTTATACAGGTGAATCTCAGCAGCCAACCAGTTGGAAGATGAGCAGAATGATAAAAAAGGTGACCAGCACAAATTATAATGCAAGCAGAAACCCCCAGGACAAGTTAGACAAGATCTACAAATTTCTAGTCTTAAATAAGTGCAGAGAAAAGTATACCTAAATCAGCTTTTGTCAGTTGATTTATGTAGGTGAATCTCAGCAGCCAACAACTTGGAAGATGAGAAGAATGATTAAAAAATGTGACCAGCACAGATTATAATCCAAGCAGAACCTCCAAGGCTAAGTTAACACAGAATTTCAAAAGCAGTCTAACAACTTTCAATGTATCCAGATGGCTACACTTTTTCAGACTTCAGGCAATTAACTGCAGCTAGAGACAGGGAGTATTATCTCCCTGTATTATATAATATATAACAGTTATCTACAAATTTCTAATTGTAAACAAGTGCAGAGAAAAGTATACTGAAATCAGCTTTTGTCAGTTGATTTATGCAGGTGAATCTCAGGAGCCAACCACTCGGAAGATGAGCAGAATGATTAAAAAATATGTCCAGCACAGATTATAATGCAAGCAGAACCCGCCCCCCCCCCCAGACAAAGTAAATACAGAATTTCAAAAGCTGTCTAACAACTTTCAATATATCCAGATGACTACACTTTTTCACACTTCGGGCAACTAACTGCAGTTAGAGACAGGGAGTATTATTTCCATGTATTATATTATATATAACAATTATCTACAAATTTCTAATCTTAAATAAGTCCAGAGAAAGTATACCTAAATCAGCTTTTGTCAGTTAATTTATGCAGGTGAATCTCTGCAGCCAACCACTCAGAAGATAAGCAGAGTGATTAAAAATGTGACTAGCACATATTATAATACAAGCAGAACCCCTCCAGGCTATGTTAACATAGAATTTCAAAAGCAGTCTAACAACTTTGAATTCATCCAGATGGTTACACTTTTTCCATTTCAGGCAAATAACTGCAGCCTGAGACAGGGAGTATTATCTCCCTGTATTATATTATATATAACAATGATCTACAAATTTCTAATCTTACGTAAGTGGAGGGAAAAGTATACTTAAATCAGCTTTTGTCAGTTGGTTTATGCAGGTGAATTTCAACAGCCAACCACTCAGAAGATGAGCAGAATGATTAAAAAATGTGATGAGCACAGATTATAATGCAAGCAGAAACCCCAAGGCTAAGTTAACACAGAATGTAAACAGCAGTCTAACAACTTTCAATGTATCCAGATGGCTACACGTTTTCACACTTCAGGCAACTAACTGCAGCTAGAGACAGGGGGTATTATCTCCCTGTATTATATAATATATAGCAATTATCTACAAATTTCTAAAGGTAAACAAGTGCAGGGAAAAGTATACTTAAATCAGCTTTTGTCAGTTGATTTATGCAGGTGAATCTCAGTAGCCAACCACTCGGAAGATGAGCAGAATGATTACAAACTGTGATGAGCATAGATTATAATGCAGGCAGAAACCCCAAGGCTAAGTTAACACAGAATTTCAAAAGCAGTCTAAAAACTTTCAATGTATCCAGATGGCTACACTTTTTCATACTTCAGGCAACAAACTGCAGCTAGAGACAGGGAGTATTATCTCCCTGTGTTATATTATATATAACAAATATCTACAAATTTCTAAACTTAAATAAGTGCAGATAAAAGTTTACTTAAATCAGCATTTGTCACTTTATGCAGCTGAATCTCAGCAGCCAACCACTCGGAAGATGAGCAGAATGATTAAAAAATGTGATTTGCACAGATTATAATGCAAGCAGAAACCCCCAGGCTAAGTTAACAAAAATTTTCAAAAGCAGTCTAACAACTTTCAATGCATCAAGATGGCTACACTTTTTTACACTTCAGGAAACTAACTGCAGCTAGAGACTGGGATTATTATCTTTGTGTATTATATTATTTATAAGAATTATCTAAAAATTTCTAATCTTAAATAAGTGCAAAGAAAAGTATACTTAAATCAGCTTTTGTCAGTTGATGTATGCAGTAGAATCTCAGTAGCTAACCACTCAGAATGTGAGCAGAATGATTAAAAAATGTGATGAGCACAGATTATAATGCAAGCAGAACCCCCCAGGCTAAATTAATACACAATTTCAAAAGAACTCCAACAACTTTCAATGTATCCAGATGGCTACACTTTTTCACACTTCAGGGAGCTGACTGCAGCTAGAGACAGGGAGTATTCTCTCCCTGTATTGTATTATATATAACAGCTATCTACAAGTAACTAATCTTAAATAAGTGCAGGGAAGAGTATACTTTAATCAGCTTTTGTCAGTTGATTTATGCAGGTAAATCTCAGCAGCCAACCACTCGGAAGATGAGCAGAATGATTAAAAAATGTGTCCAGCACAGATTATAATGTAAGCAGAAACCCCCCAAGGCTATGTTAATACAGAATTTCAAAAGCAGTCTAACAACTTTCAATGTATCCACATGGCTACACTTTTTCACACTTCAGGCAACTAACTGCAGCTAGAGACAGGGAGTATTATCTCCCTGTATTATATTATATATAACAATTATCTACAAATTTCTAATATTAAATAAGTGCACAGAAAAGTATACTTAAGTCAGCTTTTGTCAGTTGATTTTTGCAGCTGAATATAGACAGCCAACCACTTGGAAGATGAGCAGAATTGTTAAAAATGTGACCTGCACAGATTATAATGCAAGCAGAAATTCCCAAGATAAGTTAATACAAAATTTCAAAAGCAGTCTAAACATTCAATGCATCAAGATGGCTTCACTTGTTCAAACTTCAGGGCGCTAACTGCAGCTAGAGACAGGGAGTATTATCTCCCTGTATTATATTACATATATCAATTATCTACAAATTTCTAATCTTAAATAAGTGCCGAGAAAAGTATACTTAAATCTGCCTTTGTCAGTTAATTTACGCAGGTGAATCTCAGCAGCTAACCACTCGGAAGATGAACAAAATGATTAAAAATATGACCAGCAGAGATTATCATGCAAGCAGAAAGCCCTAGGCTAAGTTTTAAGAGAATTTCAAAAGCAGTCTACCAACTTTCAATATATCCAGATGGCTACACTTTTTCACACTTCAGGCAGCTGACTGCAGCTAGAGACAGGGTGAATTCTCTCCCTGTATTGTATTATATATAACAGTTATCTACAAATAACTAATCTTAAATAAGTGCAGGGAAGAGTATACTTAAATCAGCTTTTGTCAGTTGATTTATGCAGATAAATCTCAGCAGCCAACCACTCGGAAGATGAGCAGAATGATTACAAAATATGCCCAGCACAGATTAAAATGCAAGCAGAACCCCCCCCCCCCCAGGCAAAGTAAATACAGAATTTCAAAAGCAGTCTAACAACTTTCAATATATCCAGATGGCTACACTTTTTCACACTTCGGGCAACTAACTGCAGTTAGAGACAGGGAGTATTATTTCCATGTATTATGTTATATATAACAATTATCTACACATTTCTAATCTTAATCAAGTCCAGAGAAAGGTATACCTAAATCAGCTTTTGTCAGTTGATTTATGCAGGTGAATCTCTACAGCCAACCACTCAGAAGATGAGGAGAGTGATTAAAAATGTGACTAGCACATATTATAATACAAGCAGAACCCCCTAGGCTAAGTTAACATAGAATTTCAAAAGCAGTCTAACAACTTTCAATTCATCCAGATGGCTACAATTTTTCACATTTCAGGCAAATAACTGCAGCTTGAGACAGGGAGTATTATTTCCCTGTATTATATTATATATATCTAGCTATATCCTTCTAGTTTCCACACCCACATCCTCCCTCCACCAATCAACCATCAACACCTTAGACACACCCCTATCGCCTATAACCCAATTAACGACCACACCCACAGCTGATACATCTCATATCTACAACTCTCACTCACTTACCTACCTTATTTACATCCAGCTTCTCTCCTAATACTCCTCCTTCTACTCCACATTTGCTACATTTTTTCTTATCCCCCTGCACAATAAACTTATAATACACATTATACAACTACAACACATATTACCAAACATCCTTTTACAACATGCCTCTAAATCCTTCTGCCATCCTTTTCCTCCTATCACTTTCTCTTAAAATATCATATCTTTATCACCTCACCCAACCCCATACTTCTTATCACTCACAACTTTATCACACAACCTATCATCTGAACTCCCCTCACAATCACACTCTACCATCTCCCCACATCTTTATCCAATAACACAGCTCCTCACCTTCTCTTTCAAAGTCTTCTCCTCTCAGAAAAATTATATCCCTATAACAACTAAATACCCCTTGATCATCTCAGCTAACCAAAACCACTTTCTTACTCAACTCAACTATCTTTTGAACCCAATCTTTCATCTCATCAACAATCTTTTATCTGGTGATATCCATCCCAACCCTGGCCCCTCCTCCTCTTTCTCCACACACAAGCCTATATTCTTTACTTCTCTAAACTCACAAAGTATAGTGAATAAAGTCCCAACCCTCCATGCATGGCTCAAGCACAACAAACCTGACATACTATCTATTTCAGAAACTTGGTTAAAGCCCTCTATAAGCAACTCTGAAATAACTCCACCCAGCTACTCAATCATTAGAAAAGACAGGACCCAAAGGAAAGGCGGAGGAGTTGCTCTTCTTTATTCCTCTTCCTTGTTAGTTACCCCATATGACAAACCTATCCCCACATTCAATAATGCTGAAATACTCCTCTCTCTCCTACAAATTAATAAGCACAAACACATTTGTCTAGCATCCCTCTACATCCCCCCAGGGGACAATATTTCAACACTCGAAAATATCCTCTCTTGGCTCTCCGATAATATCAGCAACGAAACCATAATCTTAGGAGATGTAAATATTAACTGGGCCTCTATCCAATCTCCAACCAACCCTCTTAACATTAACCTTTATAACTTTTCCCAGTTAATCACCAACATAACCCACCCATCTAAAGACCCCTCCAGTGGCACCATCCTTGACTGGATTCTAGTGTCACACCCCCACTATTTTTCAGATAGCGGTACCCTTCCTGATCCTCTTAGTGATCATCTACCTACTTTCACCCATCGACTCTCCTGCATCTCCAACCGTACCCATAATTATATCACTACCCGCAATGACAAAAGCTTCAACCCAACAGTCTTCATAGAGTCCCTCAAAGCAATTAATTGGAACAATCTGAAAACACTGCCACTTGAAGAAGCTGTTGCCCACTTTAACTCTACATTCTTAGGAATACTTGACTCACAAGCCCCTCTAAGAACAAAAAGAATAAAAACAAATTCAGCCCCCTGGCTAACCAAAACCACACTATCAACCATGCTTAGAGACAAAGCCTGGAAACTCTACCTGAAAAATAAATCACCTGATCAACATATTGCTTACGAAACCCTTCGGAACAAAGTAAAAAAGTCAATAATCTCTGACAGACAAAAATACTTCTTCACACTCCAAAACAATAATAAAACTAACCCTCAAAGATTCTGGAAGGATCTCCACCCTTCTTAACCCCAGCAAACCACACACCCCAACCCCAAACCCAAATATCCCAGACTTGGATTTAGCTATTCAGTTCAACTCCTTTTTTATTGATTCTATCAACAAACTCACTTCCTCCTTCGCATGCTCTACCTCACCATCTAATACACACCCTCCATAAACAACCCTATCCCCACTTCTACTTCACTTTGCCTATCGGCGACCTATTCTACTACTCTTACTGCCCATTCTCCTGTAACCTCCTCAAACTCTCTCTCTCCTCAACCCTTCCTATTCTCATTAAAGCCTACATCCACTACCACTATCAAGAAACTCCTTCAGAAACTGAAGCCTTGCACTAATGCCCTTGACAATATTCCCTCTTATTTTCTTAGTATAGCCGCAGATGCAATTGCCTACCCCATTAGCATCTTAATCAACCGTTCCATCCAGGAATGCTCTGTGCCTCAACTGTGGAAGCAAGCATTCATCATCCCCCTACATAAAGGAGGCAACAATTGCAATGTCAACAACTTTCGTCCTATCGCTATTCTGTCCCCTATTTCTAAACTTCTGGAAAAGTGTATCCACCTTCAACTCTTGCCACATCTCTTAGATAACAACCTGCTGACCCCTACACAACATGGTTTTAGGCCAAATCACAGCACTATGACTGCCCTCTTGTCATTTCTTGAGACCATTAACATAGCACGTGATTCAGGCCACATTGTCTCTACCCTATTACTTGACCTCTCCAAGGCTTTCGACACCATCTCACACAATCTGCTCTTAACCAAACTGTCTAAACTTAACCTCTCTCCCTCTTCCATTAATTGGTTCTCTAGCTACCTATCAAATAGACAGCAAGCAGTAATATGGAAGAAGGCCACTTCCCCATTCCTTAGTACCCCAACTGGAGTTCCCCAAGGATCCATTCTTGGTCCCCTCCTCTTCAACATATTCATCAATGATTTTCCCAAATCTATCCCATTTGCAAACATCATCCAATATGCAGATGACTCCACCATTATTTGCTCTGCCACCTCCCCCTCACTGCTCCTAAAACTGACTCAGGAAGCTTTTTCAATAACTGAACAATGGATGAAAACAAACCATTTAGCACTCAATGCATCTAAAACAAAACTTATGGTATTCACCCCTTCCAAATCCACCTCCTTCAATACAAACTCCTTCTCAATTACCAGCCTAAATTAGTCACCCCTAGAACTAGTGTCCGAAGCTAAACTACTAGGTGTACAAATTGACAATCGCCTGAGCTACAACTCCCATCTACAACTAAATATTAAAAAGACCCATCAAAAACTAGGTATGCTCTACCGTCAGAACCAATACCTTACAAGCTCCTCCAAAATCACACTCGCTTCATCTTTTCTCATCCCCTCCCTTCTCTATGGGGCCCCATTACTGACTAACCTCCAGTCCTCTCTAAAAAAGCAGCTTTCCTCCTGCTATAATAAAATTGCCAAATTCGCCAACAGCCATAGGTCCACCACTCACCACTGTTCCTCTCTTCAAAAACTAAATTGGCTCGAATTACCAAATCAACTCATATATATACAGCTGACTTTTGCTCACAAGCTCATTCTTAGCCCTTCTCTTTGTCCCTCCCTGTCTTCTGCCTTCAAAATGCACCTACCAAATAGAATCCTAAGGTCCAACAATCAAAACCTATTAGAAGTACATAAACCATGTCATCCCCCAGGCAAATACTTACTAGCTTTTAACCTTGCCCGTCTCTGGAACTCACTTCCACCATCTATTCGTACCACCACTAACCGGTACATGTTCAAAAAATCTCTTCATACACACCTACGGTCCCAATGGGATTGTTCTTGCTCCCTCCCCTCATAAACCTTTGCCACCCTGCCCCCCTCCTACTTATGATACATAACTCTTCCTATCAAAGCTTATGTTCTCTCAGAATATTTACTTTACAATGCAATTTTATATTCTTTTCTGAACAACTTCTCCAAATACATATCTCCTACTGTTCTCAACTTATTTACCTGTTATTTTCCCTCATCAGAGTGTAATACTTTAAATACTTTTTAATGTTTTTGAACTGTGTGCTTATATGTTTTAAATGTTTTAATGTTTAAATATTTTATCTCTCAACCTGTATAATTTTAATTGTAGTTATTTTGTATGTACCCATTGTTTGTCTGTACTGGAGCTTTTCTCCCCAGGACTCCATTGAAAACGAGTTCTTTTGGCCCAATGGACTATCCTGGTAAACCAACTGCAAATAAATAAATAAATAAATAAATAAATAAATAAATATAACAATGATCTACAAATTTCTAATCTTAAATAAGTGCAGAGAAAAAGTATACTTAAATCAGCTTTTCTCAGTTGATATATGCAGCTGAATCTAAGCAACCAAACATTCGGAAGATGAGCAGAATGATTAAAAAATGTAACCAGCACAGATTATAATACAAGCAGAAACCTCCAGGCTAAGTTAACACAGAATTTCAAAAGCAGTCTAACAACTTTCAATATATCCAGATGGCTACACTTTTTCACACTTCAGGCAGCTGATTGCAGCTAGAGACAGGGAGTATTCTCTCCCTGTATTATATTATATATAACAATTATCTACAAATTACTAATCTTAAATAAGTGCAGAGAAGAGGATACTTAAATCAGCTTTTGACAGTTGATTTATGCAGGTGAATTTCAGCAGCCAACCACTCGGAAGAAGAGCAGAATGATTAAAAAATGTGACCAGCACACATTATAATGCAAACAGAAACCCAAGGCTAAGTTAACACAGAATTTCAAAAGCAGTCTAATAACTTTCAATTTATCCAGATGGCTACACTTTTCACAGTTCAGGCAACTAACTGCAGCTAGAGACAGGGAGTATTATCTCCCTGTATTATATTATGTATAACATATATCTATTACATTTCTAATCTTAAACAGGTGCAGAGAAAGGTATACTTAAATCAGCTTTTGTCAGTTGACTTATGCAGGTGAATCTCAGCAGCCAACCACTGGGAAGATGAGCAGAATGACTAAAAATTTGACCAGCACAGACTGTAATGAAAGCAGAAACCCCCAGGCTAAGTTAACACAGAATTTCAAAAGCAGTCTAAAAACTTTCAATGTATCTAGATGGCTACAGTGTTTCAAACTTCAGGCAACTAACTGCAGCTAGAGACAGGCAATATTATCTCCCTGTATTATATTACATATAACAATTATCTACAAATTTCTAATCTTAAATAAGTGCCGAGAAAAGTATACTTAAATCTGCTTTTGTCAGTTAATTTACGCAGGTGAATCTCAGCAGCCAACCACTCGGAAGATGAACAAAATGATTAAAAATGTGACCAGCAGAGATTATCATGCAAGCAGAAAGCCCCTAGGCTAAGTTTTAAGAGAATTTCAAAAGCAGTCTAACAACTTTCAATGTATCCAGATGGCTACACTTTTTCACACTTCGGGCAACTAACTGCAGTTAGAGACAGGGAGTATTATTTCCATATATTATGTTATATATAACAATTATCTACACATTTCTAATCTTAATCAAGTCCAGAGAAAGGTATACCTAAATGAGCTTTTGTCAGTTGATTTATGCAGGTGAATCTCTACAGCCAACCACTCAGAAGATGAGGAGAGTGATTAAAAATGTGACTAGCACATATTATAATACAAGCAGAACCCCCTAGGCTAAGTTAACATAGAATTTCAAAAGCAGTCTAACAACTTTCAATTCATCCAGATGGCTACAATTTTTCACATTTCAGGCAAATAACTGCAGCTTGAGACAGGGAGTATTATCTCCCTGTATTATATTATATACAACAATGATCTACAAATTTCTAATCTTAAATAAGTGCAGAGAAAAAGTATACTTAAATCAGCTTTTCTCAGTTGATATATGCAGCTGAATCTAAGCAACCAAACATTCGGAAGATGAGCAGAATGATTAAAAAATGTAACCAGCACAGATTATAATACAAGCAGAAACCTCCAGACTAAGTTAACACAGAATTTCAAAAGCAGTCTAACAACTTTCAATATATCCAGATGGCTACACTTCTTCACACTTCAGGCAGCTGATTGCAGCTAGAGACAGGGAGTATTCTCTCCCTGTATTATATTATATATAATAATTATCTACAAATTACTAATCTTAAATAAGTGCAGAGAAGAGTATACTTAAATCAGCTTATGTCAGTTGATTTATGCAGGTGAATCTCAGCAGCCAACCACTCGGAAGATGAGCAGAATGATTAAAAAATCTGACTAGCACAGATTATAATGCAAGCAGAACCCCCCCCCCCCAGGCTAAGTTAATGCACAATTTCAAAAGAACTCCAACAACTTTCAATGTATCCAGATGGCTACACTTTTTCACATTTCAGGCAACTAACTGCAACTAGAGACAGGGAGTATTACCTTCCTGTATTATATTATATGTAACAATGATCTACAAATTTCAAATCTTAAATAAGTGCAGAGAAAAGTTTACTTAAATCAGCTTTTGTCAGTTGATGTATGCAGTTGAATCTCAGCGTCTAACCACTCAGAAGATGAGTAGAATGACTAAAAAATGTGATGAGCAGAGATTATAATGCAAGCATAAACCCCATGGCTAAATTAACACAGGATTTCAAATGCAAACTAACAACTTTCAATGTATCCAGATGGCTACAGTGTTTCAAACTTCAGGCAACTAACTGCAGCTAGAGACAGGCAATATTATCTACCTGTATTATATTACATATAGCAATTATCTACACATTTCTAATCTTAAATAAGTGATGAGAAAAGTATACTTAAATCTGCTTTTGTCAGTTTATTTATGCAGGTGAATCTCAGCAGCCAACCACTCGGCAGATGAACAGAATGATTAAAAATGTGACCAGCAGAGATTATAATGCAAGCAGAAAGCCCTAGGCTAAGTTTTAAGAGAATTTCAAAAGCAGTCTAATAACTTTCAATATATCCAGATGGCTACACTTTTTCACACTTCAGGCAGCTGACTGCAGCTAGGGACAGGAAGTATTCTCTCCCTGTATTGTATTATATATAACAGTTATCTACAAAAAACTAATCTTAAATAAGGGCAGGGAAGAGTATACTTTAATCAGCTTTTGTCAATTGATTTATCCAGGTAAATCTCAGCAGCCAACCACTCGGAAGATGAGCAGAATGATTTAAAAATGTGTCCAGCACAGATTATAATGCAAGCAGAACCCCCCCCCATGCTAAGTTAATACAGAATTTCAAAATCAGTCTAACAACTTTCAATGTATCCACATGGCTACACTTTTTCACACTTCAGGCAACTAACTGCAGCTAGAGACAGGGAGTATGATCTCCCTGTATTATATTATATAGAACAATTATCTACAATTTTCTAATATTAAATAAGTGCAGAAGAAAGTATACTTAAATCAGCTTTTGTCAGTTGATTTTTGCAGCTGAATCTCAGCAGCCAACCAGTTGGAAGATGAGTAGAATGATTAAAAATGTGACCAGCACAGATTATAATGCAAGCAGAAACTCCCAGGCTAAGTTAACACAAAATTTCAAAAGCAGTCTAAACATTCAATGTATCCAGATGGCTACACTTGTTCACACTTCAGGGCACTAACTGCAGCTAGAGACAGGGAGTATTATCTCCCTGTATTATATTACATATAACAATTATCTACAAATTTCTAATCTTAAATAAGTGCTGAGAAAAGTATACTTAAATCTGCTTTTGTCAGTTAATTTACACAGGTGAATCTCAGCAGCCAACCACTCGGAAGATGAACAGAATGACTAAAAATGTGACCAGCAGAGATTATAATGCTAGCAGAAAGCCCTAGGCTAAGTTTTAAGAGAATTTCAAAAGCAGTCTAACAACTATCAATATATCCAGATGGCTACACTTTTTCACACTTCAGGCAGCTGACTGCAGCTAGAGATAGGGAGTATACTCTCCCTGTATTGTATTATATATAACAGTTATCTACAAATAACTAATCTTAAATAAGTGCAGGGAGAAGTATACTTAAATCAGCTTTTGTCAGTTGATTTATGCAGGTAAATCTCAGCAGCCAACCACTCGGAAGATGAGCAGAATAATTAAAAAATGTGTCCAGCACAGGTTATAATTCAAGCAGAAACCCCCCAAGCAAAGTAAATACAGAATTTCAAAAGCAGTCTAAAAACTTTCAATGTATCCAGATGGCTACACTTTTTCACACTTCAGGCAACTAACTGCAGCTAGAGACAGGGGGTATTATCTCCCTGTATTATATAATATATAACAATTATCTACAAATTTCTAATCTTAAACAGGTGCAGAGAAAGGTATACTTAAATCAGCTTTTGTCAGTTGATTTATGCAGGTGAAACTCAGCAACCAACCACTGGGAAGATGAACAGACTGACTAAAAATTTGACCTGCACAGACTGTAATGAAAGCAGAAAGCCCCAGGCTAAGTTAACACAGAATTTCAAAAGCAGTCTAAAAACTTTCAATGTATCCAGATGGCTACAGTGTTTCAAACTTCAGGCAACTAACTGCAGCTAGAGACAGGCAATATTATCTACCTGTATTATATTACATATAACAATTATCTACACATTTCTAATCTTAAATAAGTGCTGAGAAAAGTATACTTAAATCTGCTTTTGTCAGTTTATTTATGCAGGTGAATCTCAGCAGCCCACCACTCGGAAGATGAACAGAATGATTAAAAATGTGACCAGCAGAGATTATAATGCTAGCAGAAAGCCCTAGGCTAAGTTTTAAGAGAATTTCAAAAGCAGTCTAACAACTTTCAATATATCCAGATGGCTACACTTTTTCACACTTTAGGCAGCTGACTGCAGCTAGAGACAGCGAGTATTCTCTCCCTGTATTGTATTATATATAACAGTTATCTACAAATAGCTAATCCTAAATAAGTGCAGGGAAGAGTATACTTAAATCAGCTTTTGTCAGTTGATTTATTTAGGTAAATCTCAGCAGCCAACCACTCGGAAGATGAGCAGAATTATTAAAAAATGTGTCCAGCACAGGTTATAATGCAAGCAGAAACCCCCGAGGCAAAGTAAATACAGAATTTCAAAAGCAGTCTAAAAACTTTCAATGTATCCAGATGTCTACAGTGTTTCAAACTTCAGGCAACTAACTGCAGCTAGCGACAGGCAGTATTATCTCCCTGTATTATATTACATATAGCAATCATCTACAAATTTCCAATCTTAAATAAGTGCAGAGAAAAGTATACTTAAATCTGCTTTTGTCAGTTAATTTACGCAGGTGAATCTCAGCACCCAACCACTAGGAAGATGAACAGAATGATTAAAAATGTTACCAGCAGAGATTATAATGCTAGCAGAAACCCCCAGGCTAAGTTAACACAGAATTTCAAAAGCAGTCTAACAACTTTCATTGCATCAAGATGGCTACACATTTTCACACTTCAGGCAACTAACTGCAGCTAAAGACAGGGAGTATTATCTCCCTGTATTATATTATATATAATCATGATCTTCAAATTTCTAATCCTAAATAAGTGCAAAGAAATGTATGCTTAAATCAGCTTCTGTCAGTTGATTTATGCACGTGAATCTCAGCGGCCAACCATTCGGAAGATGAGCAGAATGATTAAAAAATCTAACTAGCACAGATAATAATGTAAGCAGAACCCCCCTAGGCTAAGTTAATGCACAATTTCAGAAGAACTCCAACAACTTTCAATGTATCCAGATGGCTACACTTTTTCACACTTCAGGCAACTAACTGCAACTAGAGACAGAGAGTATTACCTTCCTGTATTATATTATATGTAACAATGGTCTACAAATTTCAAATCTTAAAGAAGTGCAGAGAAAAGTTTACTTAAATCAGCTTTTGTCAGTTGATTTATGCAGTTGAATCTCAGCAGCTAACCACTCAGAAGATGAGCAGAATGATTAAAAAATGTGATGAGCACAGATTATAATGCAAGCAGAACCCCCAAGGCTAAATTAACACAGAATTTAAAAAGCAGTCTAACAACTTTCAATGTATCCAGATGGCTACACTTTTTCACACTTCAGGCAACTAACTGCAGCTAGAGACAGGGAGTATTATTTCCCTGTATTATATAATATATAACAATTATCTACAAATTTCTAATCGTAAATAAGTGCAGGGAAAAGTATACTTAAATCAGCTTTTGTCAGTTGATTTATGCAGGTGAATCTCAGTAGCCAACCACTCGGAAGATGAGCAGAATGATTACAAAATGTGATGAGCACAGATTATAATGCAAGCAGAAACCCCAAGGCTAAGTTAACACAGAATTTCAAAAGCAGTCTAAAAACATTCAATGTATCCAGATGGCTATAATTTTCATACTTCATGCAACAAACTGCAGCTAGAGACAGGGAGTATTATTTCCCTGTATTATATTATATATAACAATTATCTACAAATTTCTAATCTTAAATAAGTGCAGAAAAAAGTATACTTAAATCAGCTTTTGTCAGTTTATGCAGCTGAATTGAGCAGAATGATTAAAAAATGTGACCAGCACACATTATAATGCAAGCAGAAACCCCAGGCTAAGTTAACACAGAATTTCAAAAGCAGTCTAACAACTTTTAATGTTTACAGATGGCTACACTTTTTCAGGCTTCAGGCAAATAACTTCAGCTAAAGACAGGGAATATTATCTCCCTGCATTATATTATATATAACAATTATCAACAAATTTCTAATCTTAAATAAGTGCAGAGAAAAGAATACTTTAATCAGATTTTGCCAGTTGATTTATGCAGATGAAGCTCAGCAGCCAGCCACTCAGAAGATGAGTAGAATGATTAAAAGATGTGACCAGCACAGATTATAATGCAAGCAGAAACCGCCAGACTAAGTTACCACAGAATTTCAAAAGCAGTCTAAGAACTTTCAATGCATCCAGATGGATGCACTTTTTCATACTTCAGGCAAATAATTGCAGCTAGCGACAGGGAGTATGATCTCCTTCTATTTTATTACATATAACAATGACCTATACATTTCTAATCTTAAATAAGTGCAAAGAAAACTATATTTAAATCAGCTTTTGTCACTTGATTTTTGTAGGTGAATGTCAGCACCCAACCTCTCAGAAGATGAGCAAAATGATTAAACAATGTGACCAGCACAGATTATAATACAAGCAGAAACCCCCCAGGCTAAGTTAAAACGGAATTTCAAAAGCAGTCTAACAACTTTCAACATATCCAGATGGCTACACTTTTTCATACTTCAGGCAGCTGACTGCAGCTAGAGACAGGGAGTATTCTCTCCCTGTATTATATTATATATAAAAATTATCTACAAATTACTAATCTTAAATAAGTGCAGAGAAGAAAATACTTAAATCAGCTTTTGTCAGTTGATTTATGCAGGAGAATCTCAACAGCCAACCACTTGGAAGATGAGCAGAACAATTAAAAAATCTGACGAGCACATTTTATAATACAAGCAGAACCCTGACAGCTAAGTTAATACACAATTTCAAAAGAACTCCAACAACTTTCAATGTATCCAGACGGCTACACTTTTTCAAACTTCAGGCAACTAACTGCAACTAGAGACAGGGAGTATTACCTTACTCTATTATATTATATGTAAAAATGATCTACAAATTTTTAATCTTAAATAACTGCAGAGAAAAGTTAACTTAAATCAGCTTTTATCAGTTGATTTATGCAGTTGAATTTCAGCAGCTAACCACTCGGAAGATGAGCAGAATGATTAAAAAATGTAACCACAACAGATTATAATGCAAGCAGAAACCCCAAGGCTAAGTTAACACAGAATTTCAAAACCAGTCTAAAAACGTTCAATGCATCAAGATGGCCACACGTTTTCACACTTCAGGCAACTAACTGCAGCTAGAAACCAGGAGTATCATCTCCTTGTATTATATTATATATAACAATTATCTACAAATTTCTAATCTTAAATAAGTGCAGAAAAAAGTATACTTAAATCAGCTTTTGTCAGTTAATTTATGCAGCTGAATCTCAGCAGCCAACCACTCAGAAGATGAGCAGAATGATTAAAAAACGTGACCAGCACAGATTATAATGCAAGCAGAAGCCCCCAGGCTAAGTTAACAAAAAATTTCAAAAGCAGTCCAACAACTTTCAATGCATTAAGAAGGCCACACTTTTTCACACTTCAGGCAACTAACTGCAGCTAGAGACAGGGAGTATTATCTCCCTGTATTATATTATATATAACAATGATCTAAATTTTCTAATCTTAAATAAGTGCAAACAAAAGTATACTTAAATCAGCTTTTGTCAGTTGATTTATGCAGGTGAATCTCAGCAGCCAACCACTCAGAAGATGAGCAGAATGATTAAAAATGTGACCAGCACACATTATAATGCAAGCAGAAACCCCAGGCTAAGTTAACACAGAATTTCAAAAGCAGTCTAACAACTTTCAATGTATCCAGATGGCTGCACTTTTTCACACTTCAGGCAACTAACTGCAGCTAGAGACATGGAGAATTATCTCCCTGTATTATACTATGTATAACACATACCTACAAATTTCTAATATTAAATAGGTGCAGGGAAAAGTATACTTAAATCAGCTTTTGTCAGTTGAATTATGCAGGTGAATCTCAGCACCCAACCAGTCAGATGAGCATAATGATTAAAAAATGTGACCACCACAGATTATAATGCAAGCAGAAAACACAGGCTTAAGTTAACACAGAATTTCAAAAGCAGTCTAACAACTTTCAATTTATCCAGATGGCTACACTTTTTCAAACTTCAGGCAACTAATAAGTGCAGAGAAAAGTTAACTTAAATCAGCTTTTATCAGTTGATTTATGCAGTTGAATTTCAGCAGCTAACCACTCGGAAGATGAGCAGAATGATTAAAAAATGTAACCACAACAGATTATAATGCAAACAGAAACCCCAAGGCTAAGTTAACACAGAATTTCAAAACCAGTCTAAAAACGTTCAATGCATCAAGATGGCCACACGTTTTCACACTTCAGGCAACTAACTGCAGCTAGAAACCAGGAGTATCATCTCCCTGTATTATATTATATATAACAATTATCTACACATTTCTAATCTTAAATAAGTGCAGAAAAAGTATACTTAAATCAGCTTTTGTCAGTTAATTTATGCAGCTGAATTTCAGCAGCCAACCACTCAGAAGATGAGCAGAAAGATTAAAAAACGTGACCAGCACAGATTATAATGCAAGCAGAAGCCCCCAGGCTAAGTTAACAAAAAATTTCAAAAGCAGTCCAACAACTTTCAATGCATTAAGAAGGCCACACTTTTTCTCACTTCAGGCAACTAACTGCAGCTAGAGACAGGGAGTATTATCTCCCTGTATTATATTATATATAACAATGATCTAAATTTTCTAATCTTAAATAAGTGCAAACAAAAGTATACTTAAATCAGCTTTTGTCAGTTGATTTATGCAGGTGAATCTCAGCAGCCAACCACTCAGAAGATGAGCAGAATGATTAAAAATGTGACCAGCACACATTATAATGCAAGCAGAAACCCCAGGCTAAGTTAACACAGAATTTCAAAAGCAGTCTAACAACTTTCAATGTATCCAGATGGCTACACTTTTTCACACTTCAGGCAACCAACTGCAGCTAGAGACATGGAGAATTATCTCCCTGTGTTATACTATGTATAACACATACCTACAAATTTCTAATCTTAAATAGGTGCAGAGAAAAGTATACTTAAATCAGCTTTTGTCAGTTGATTTATGCAGGTGAATCTCAGCACCCAACCAGTCAGATAAGCATAATGATTAAAAATGTGACCACCACAGATTATAATGCAAGCAGAAAACACCGACTTAAGTTAACACAGAATTTCAAAAGCAGTCTAACAACTTTCAATTTATCCAGATGGCTACACTTTCACACTTCAGGCAACTAACTGCAGCTAGAGACAGGGAGTATTATCTCGCTGTATTATATTATGTATAACATATATCTGCAAATTTCTAATCTTAAATAGGTGCAGAGAAAGGTATACTTAAATCACCTTTTGACAGTTGATTTATGCAGGTGAATCTCAGCAGCCAACCACTGAGAAGATGAACAGAATGACTAAAAATTTGACCAGCACAGACTTTAATGAAAGCAGAACCCCCCAGGCTAAGTTAGCACAGAATTTCAAAAGCAGTCTAAAAACTTTCAATGTATCCAGATGGCTACAGTGTTTCAAACTTCAGGCAAGTAACTGTAGCTAGAGACAGGCAGTATTATCTCCCTGTATTATATTACATATAACAATTATCTACAAATTTCTATTCTTAAATAAGTGCCGAGAAAAGTATACTTAAATCTGCTTTTGTCAGTTAATTTAGGCAGGTGAGTCTCAGCAGCCAACCACTCGGAAGATGAACAGAATGATTTAAAATGTGACCAGCAGAGATTATAATGCAAGCAGAAAGCCCTAGGCTAAGTTTTAAGAAAATTTCAAAAGCAGTCTAACAACTTTCAATATATCCAGATAGGTACACTTTTTCACACTTCAGGCAGCTGACTGCAGCTAGAGACAGGGAGTATTATCTCCCTGTATTGTATTATATGTAACAGTTATCTACAAATAACTAATCCTAAATAAGTGCAGGGAAGAGTATACTTAAATCAGCTTTTGTCAGTTGATTTATGCAGGTAAATCTCAGCACCCAACCACTCGGAAGATGAGCAAAATGATTAAAAAATGTGTCCAGCACAGATTATAATGCAAGCAGAAACCCCTACCAGGCGAAATTAATAGAGAATTTCAAAAGCAGTCTAACAACTTTCAATGTATCCACATGGTTACACTTTTTCACACTTCAGGCAACTAACTGCAGCTAGAGAGAGGGAGTATTATCTCCCTGTATTATATTATATATAACAATTATCTACAAATTTCTAATATTAAATAAGTGCAGAAGAAAGTATACTTAAATCAGCTTTTGTCAGGTGATTTTTGCAGCTGAATCTCATCAGCTAACCACTTGGAAGATGAGCAGAATGATTAAAAATGTGACCAGCACAGATTATAAT
>NC_056735.1:1120441887-1120556887 GCF_019279795.1 Protopterus annectens
AGTTAACAATTTCAAAGCAGTCTACCTTTCATGATAGATGGCTCATTCACTTAACACTGAGAGAGAATATTCCATGTATTATATATAACAATTATCTACAAATTTCTAATCTTAAATAAGTGCAGAAAAAAGTATACTTAAATCAGCTTTTGTCAGCTGATTTATGCAGCTGAATCTCAGCAGCCAACCACTCGTAAGATGAGCAGAATGATTAAAAATGTGACCATCACAGATTATAATGCAAGCAGAATCCCCCAGGCTAAGGTAATACACAATTTCAAAAGAACTCCAACAGTTTTCAATGTATCCAGATGGCTACACTTTTCACACTTCAGGCAACTAACTACAGCTAGAGACAGGGAGTATTATCTCCCTGTATTATATAATATATAACAATTATCTACAAATTTCTGCTTGTAAATAAGTGCAGAGAAAAGTATACTTAAATCAGCTTTTGTCAGTTGATTTATGCAGGTGAGTCTAAGCAGCCAACCAATCGGAAAATGAGCAGAATGATTATAAAATGTGACCAGCACAGTTTATAATGCAAGCAGAACCCCCCCCCCCCAGGCTAAGTTAATACAGAATTTCAAAAGCAGTCTAACATCTTTCAATGTATCTAGATGGCTACAGTTTTTCACACTTCATGCAACTAACTGCAGCTAGAGACAGGGAGTATTATCTTCCTGCATTATATTATATATAACAATTATCTACAAATTTCTAATCTTAAATAAGTGCAGAAAAAAAGTATACTTAAATCAGCTTTTTTCAGTTGATTTATGCAGCTGAATCTCAGCAGCCAACCACTGGGAAGATGAGCTGAATGACTAAAAAATGTGACCAGCACAGATTATAATGCAAGCAGAAACACCCCCAGGCTAAGTTAATACAGAATTTCAAAAGCAGTCTAACAACTTTCAATGCATCAAGATGGCTACACATTTTTACACTTCAGGCAACTAACTGCAGCTAGAGAAAGGGAGTATTATCTCCCTGTATTATATGATATATCATAATGATCTACAAATTTCTAATCTTACATAAGTGCAAAGAAATGTATACTTACATCAGCTTCTGTCACTTGACTTATGCAGGTGAATCTCTACAGCCAACCACTCGGAAGATGAGCAGAATGATTAAAAATGTAAGCAGCACACATTATAATGCAAGCAGAATCCCCAGGCTAAGTTAACACAGAATTTCAAAGCAATTTATCAACTTTCAATGTAACCAGATGGCTACACTTTTTCACACTTCAGGCTACTAACTGCAGCTAGAGAAAAAGAGTATTATCTCCCTGTATTATATTATACATAACAATTATTTACAACTTTCTAATCTTAAATAAGTGCAGAGAAAGGTATACTTACATCAGCTTTTGTCAGTTGATTTATGCAGGTGAATCTCAGCACCCAACCAGTCAGAAGATGAGCAGAATGATTAAAAAATGTGACCAGCACAGATTATAATGCAAGCAGAACCCCCCAGGCTAAGTTAACACAGAATTTCAAAAGCAGTCTAACAACTTTCAATGTATCCAGATGGCTACACTTTTTCATCACTTCAGGCAACTAACTGCAGCTAGAGACAGGGACTATTATCTCCCTGTATTATATTATGTATAACAATTATCTACAAATTTCTAATCTTAAACAGGTGCAGAGAAAAGTATACTTAAATCTGCTTTTGTCAGCTGATTTATGCAGGTGAATCTCAGCAGCCAACCACTCAGAAGATGAACAGAATGATTAAAAATGTGACCAGCACAGATTATAATGCAAGCAGAAACCCATGTGCTAAGTTAACACAGAATTTCAAAAGCAGTCTTAACAACTTTCAATGTGTCCAGGTAGATACACTTTTGCACACTTCAGCCAACAAACCGCCGCTAGAGACAGGGAGTCTTATCTCCCTGTATTATATTATATATGACAATTATCTACAAATTTCTAATCTTACGTAAGTACAGAGAAAGGTATACTTAAATCAGCTTTTGTCAGTTGATTTATGCAGGTGAATCTTAGCAGCCAACCACTCGGAAGATGAGCAGAATGATTAAAAATGTGACCAGCACAGATTATAATGCAAGCATACACCCCCAAGCTAAGTTAACACAGAACTTCAAAAGCAGTCTAACACATTTCAATGTATCCAGATGACTACACTTTTTCACACTTCAGGAAACTAACTGCAGTTAGAGACAGTGAGTATTATCTCCTTGTATTATATTATATATGACAATTATCTACAAATTTCTAATCTTACGTAAGTAGAGAGAAAGGTATACTTAAATCAGCTTTTGTCAGTTGATTTATGCATGTGAATCTCAGCAGCCAACCACTCGGAAAATGAGCAGAATGATTAAAAAATGTGACCAGCACAGATTATAATAGGTTCATAGGTTCATACTAGGCTATCTGCCCCAGGTCATTTATAAGCCTTGCCAGAATGTGTTTGGCTTTCACCACCCATTTTAAATTTATTTTGCTATGCCCTTTTTTGAGGTTAGTATACTGTGCCTCTGTCTAACAGTGACACAGAAGTGATACCCGGGGTAAACCTATGATCTCCCATCCACTCATCAAGATTCCTCTTGAAGAGAGTCAATGAGGGACTCTGCCTAACCCGGACTGGGATTTTATTCCAGAGTGAAGGGAGCCTCTGGGTTATGAATCTGTCCCTCCAGCATGTCCTATTTATTTCAGTGCTGAGGTTCAAGTCTCTCGAGCATGTAGCTCGATGGGATTTGGATATTCTGAGGTGCAGCATGTCCATTAATTCCGGGTTGGACATGGCTTTATACGTCAGGCACAGATCGCCTCTGAACAGGCGGTATGCCACTGAGTAGAGCTGGAGTTTCTTTAACCGGGCAACATATGGCATCTGTTTGAGCCCTTTGATCCTCTTGGTGAGGTACTTTTGGGGTCTTTCCAGTTGCTGCAGGTGTCTGGTAAGGTACATCCCAAAGGGCATTGTACTCAATTATGGGCCTGATGAGGGATGAGTAAAGAGGCACGATGACCTCCCCTGATCTAGATGTGAATCCCTTCATGATTAGGTGGGCTATATAAAATGTTTTTCTAACCACTTTGGCTACGTGGTTGTCAAATGAAAGATTGCTATCAACTTGGGTCCCCAGGTCCCTAATTACTTCTTCTGTACTTAATGGATTACCACCTATGTGGTAATTTGTGGGCACTTTTTTTGCCAAAGGGATGACTATACACTTTTGGCATTTAGCTTGAGGCCATGGCTCTGGCACCAGTTGTCTGTTTCTATGAGGCCCTTTTGGAGGATGCTTGTGTCAGCTGGAGAGTCGATTATGGTGCCCAGTTTGCAGTCATCTGCGAACTTGGTCAGCCACAGTCCTTCCGTGTTGGCCTGTACCTCCGAGAAATATATACCGAACAAGAGAGGTCCCAGGACTGAGCCTTGTGGGACACCACTTGTAACTGGTTTGGAGTCTGACATGGCTCCAGCAATTCTAACCATGTGGTTTCTGTCCTTGAGCCAGTTTGCAATCCATCTAGTGACATAGGGGTTTATATTTAAGCTGGTGAGCTTATCTATAATGCCTGAGTGGGGTATTGTATGCTTTTGCGAGGTCCAGGTAGGCTGTGTGGACCACCTTCCCCTCGTCAATGGCCTTGGTGACTGTTTCAAAGAAATCAACGAGGTTTAAGAGACAGGATCTGCCCTTAACAAAGCCGAACTGGGTAGGATCCAGTGTCTGTAGGTCCCCAATATCTTTATTTATGAGGCCCATGATGATCCTTTCCATAGCTTTGCAGACCAAGCTAGTCAGGATTATGGGGCGATAGCTTCCAGGATCTGTTGAGGCACCACCTTTATGGAGAGGGACCACTGCTGCTGTACGCCACTCTTTGGGCACATATCCTGTAGTAAGGCTGAGATTGAACAGTAGTTTTATGTTTGGGTTTAGCTCTGCAATGCAAGCAGAATCCCCCATGCTAAGTTAGCACAGAATTTCAAAGGCAGTCTAACAACTTTCATTGTATCCAGATGGCTACACTTTGTCAGACTTCAGGCAACAAACTGCTGCAAGAGACAGGGAGTATTATTTCCATATATTATATTATATATAACGATTATCTACAAATTTCTAATCTTGAATAAGTGCAGAGAAAAGTAAACTTAAATCAGCTTTTGTCAGTTGATTTATGCAGGTGAATCTCAGCAGCCAACCACTCGGAAGATGAGCAGAATTATTTAAAAATGAGACCAGCACAGAGTATGTTGCAAGCAGAAACCCCCAGGCTAAGCTAACACAGAAGTTTAAAAGCAGTCTAACAACTTTCAATGTATCCAGATGGCTACACTTTTTCACACTTCAGGACACTAATTGCAGTTAGAGACAGGGAGTACCATCTCCCTATATTACATTATATATAACAATTATTCAAAAATTTCTAATCTTAAATAAGTGCAGAGAAAAGTATACTTAAATCAGCTTTTTCAGATGATTTATTCAGGTGAATCTCTACAGTCAACCACTCGGATGATGAGCAGAATGATTAAAAAATGTGACCAGCACAGATTATAATACAAGCAGTAATAACCTCCAGGCTACGTTAACACAGAATTTCAAAAGCAGTCTAACAACTTTCAATATATCCAAATGCCTACACTTTTTTACACTTCAGGCATCTGACTGCAGGTAGAGATAGGGAGTATTCTCTCCCTTTATTATATTATATATAACAATGATCTACAAATTACTAATCTTAAATAAGTGCAGAGAAGAGTATACTTAAATCAGCTTTTGTCAGTTGATCTATGCAGGTAAATCTCAGCAGCCAACCACTCGGAAGATGAGCAGAATGATTAAAAAATCTGACTAGCACAAAGTATAATGCAAGCAGAACCCCCCCCCACCCCAACCAGGCTAAGTTAATAAACAATTTCAAAAGAACTCCAACAACTTTTAATGTATCCAGATGGCAACACTTTTTCACACTTCAGGCAATTAACTGCAACTAGAGACAGTGAGTATTACCTTCCTGTATTATATTATATGTAACAATGATCTACAAATGTCTAATCTTAAATAAGTGCAGAGGAAAGTTTATTTAAATCAGCTTTTGTCATTTGATTTAAGCAGTTCAATTTCAGCAGCTAACCACTAGGAAGAAGAGCAGAATGATTAAAAAATGTGACCAGCAGAGATTATAATTCAAGCAGAAACCACAAGGCTAAGTTAACACAGAATTTCAAAAGCAGTCTAAAAACTTTCAATGTATCCAGATGGCTACACTTTTTCATATTTCAGGCAACTAACTGCAGCTAGAGACAGGTAGTATTATCTCCCTGTATTATATTATACATAACAAGTATTTACAAATTTCTAATCTTAAGTGCAGAAAAAACTATACTTAAATCAGCTTTTGTCAGTTTATTTATGCAGCTGAATCTCAGCAGCCAACCACTCGGAAGATGACAAGAATGATTAAAAAATGTGATCAGCACAGATTATAATACAAGCAGAAACCCCCAGGCTAAGTTAACAAAAAATTTCAAAAGCAGTCTAAAAACTTTCAATGCATCAAGATGGCTACACTTTTTCACACTTCAGGCAACTAACTGCAGCTAGAGACAGGGAGTATTATCTCCCTGTATTATGTGATATATATCAATTATCTACAAATTTCTAATCTTAAGTAAGTGCAGAGAAAAGTATACTTTAATCAGTTTTTGTCAGTTGATTTATGCAGGTGAATCTCAGCAGCCAATCACTCGGAAGATGAGCAGAATGATTAAAAAATGTGACCAGCACAGATTATAATGCAAGCAGAAACCCCCAGGGTAAGTTATCAAAAAAATTCACAAGCAGTCTAACAACTTTCAGTGCATCTAGATGGCTACACAATTTCACACTTTAGGCAATTAACTGCAGCTAGAGACAGGGAGTTTTATCTCCTTGTATTGTATTATATATAACAATGATCTACAAATTTTAAATCTTAAATAAGTGCAAAGAAATGTATACTTAAATCAGCTTTTGTCAGTTGATTTATGCAGGTGAATCTCAGCACCCAAACAGTCAAAAGGTGAGCAGAATGATTAAAAAATGTGACCAGCACAGATTATAATGCAAGCAGAAACCCCAGGCTTAAGTTAACACAGAATTTCAAAAGCAGTCTAACAACTTTCAAAGTATCCAGATGGCTACACTTTTTCACACTTCAGGACACTAACTGCAGCTAGAGACAGGGGGTATTATCTCTTTGTATTATATTATGTATAACAATTATCTACAAATTTATCATTTTAAATAGGTGCAAAGAAAAGTAAACTTAAATCAGCTTTTGTCAGTTGATTTATGCAGGTGAATCTCTACAGCCAACCACTCGGACGATGAGCAGAATGATTAAAAATGTGACCAGCACAGATTATAATGCAAGCAGAACCCCCCAGGCTAAGTTAACATAGAATTTCAAAAGCAGCTTAACAAATTCAACTGATCCAGACGGCTACACTTTTTCATCACTTCAGGCACCTAACTGCAGCTAGAGAGAGAGGGAGTATTATCTCCCTGTATTATATAATGTATAACAATTCTCTACAAATTTCTAATCTTAAATAAGTGCAGAGAAAAGTATACTTAAATCAGCTTCTGTCAGTTGATTTATGCAGGTGAATCTCAGCAGCCAACCACTCGGAAGATGAACAGAATGATAAAAAATGTGCCAGCAGTGATTATAATGCAAGCAGAAACCCCCAGGCTAAGTTAACACAGGATTTCAAAAGCAGTCTAACAACTTTCAATGTATCCAGATGGCTACACTTTTTCACACTTCAGGCAACTAACTGCAGCTAGAGACAGGGAGTATTATCTCCATGTATTATATTATATATAACAATTATCTACAAATTTCTAATCTTAAATAAGTGCAGAGAAAAGTATACTTAAATCAGCTTTTGTCAGTTGATTTATGCAGGTGAATCTTAGCAGCCAACCACTCGGAAGATGAGCAGAATGATTAAAAATGTGACCAGCACAGATTATAATGCAAGCAGAAACCCCCAAGCTAAGTTAACACAGAACTTCAAAAGCAGTCTAACAACTTTCAATGTATCCAGATGACTACACTTTTTCACACTTCAGGAAACTAACTGCAGTTAGAGACAGCGAGTATTACCTCCTTGTATTATATTATATACAACAATTATCTACAAATGTCTAATCTTAAATAAGTGCAGAGAAAAGTATACTTAAATCAGCTTTGGTCTGTTGATTTATGCAGGTGAATCTCAGCAGTTAAGCACTCAGAAGATGCGCAGAATGATTAAAACATGTGACCAGTACAGATTATAATGCAAGCAGATAATCCAAGGCTTAGTTAACACAGGATTTCAAATGCAGTATAACAACTTTCAATGTATCCAGATGGCTACACGTTTTCACACTTTAGGCAACTAACTGCAGCTAGAGACAGGGAGTATTATCTCCCTGTATTATATTATATATAACAATTATCTACAAATTTCTAATCTTAAATAAGTGCAGAGAAAAGTATACTTAAATCAGCTTTTGTCAGTTGATTTATGCAGGTGAATCTCAGCAGCCAACCACTCGGAAGATGAGCAGAATGATTAAAAATGTGAGCAGCACAGAGTATAATGCAAGCAGAATCCCCCAGGCTAAGTTAACACAGAATTTCAAAAGCAGTCTAACAACTTTCAATGTATCCAGATGGCTACACTTTTTCACACTTCAGGCAACTAACTGCAACTAGAGACAGGGAGTATTATCTCCCTGTATTATATTATATATAACAATTATCTACAAATTTCTAATCTTAAATAAGTGCAGAGAAAAGTATATTTAAATCAGCTTTTGTCATTTGATTTATGCAGGTAAATCTCAGCAGCCAACCACTTGGAAGATGAGCAGAATGATTAAAAAAATGTGACCAGCACAGATTATAATTCAAGCAGAAACCTCCAGGCTAAGTTAACACAGAATTTCAAAAGCAGTCTAACAACTTTCAATGTATCCAGATGGCTACACTTTTTCATATTTCAGGCAACTAACTGCAGCTAGAGACAGGGAGTATTATCTCCCTGTATTATATTATATATAACAATTATCTACAAATTTCTAATCTTAAATAAGTGCAGAAAAAGTATACTTAAATCAGCTTTTGTCAGTTGATTTATGCAGGTGAATCTCAGCAGCCAACCACTCGGAAGATGAGCAGAATGATTAAAAAATGTGATCAGCACAGATTATAATGCAAGCAGAAACACCCAGGCTAAGTTAACACAATTTCAAAAGCAGTCTAACAACTTTCAATGTATCCAGATGGCTACACTTTTTCACACTTCAGGCAACTAACTGCAGCTAGAGACAGCGAGTATTATCTCACTGTATTATATTATATATAACAATTATCTACAAATTTCTAATCTTAAATAAGTGCAGAGAAAAGTATACTTAAATCAGCTTTTGTCAGTTGATTTATGCAGGTGAATCTCAGCAGCCAACCACTCGGAAGATGAACAGAATGATTAAAAATGTGACCAGCACAGATTATAATGCAAGCAGAAACCACAAGGCTAAGTTAACACAGAATTTCAAAAGCAGTCTAACAACTTTCAATGTATCCAGATGGCTACACTTTTTCACACTTCAGGCAACTAACTGCAGCTAGAGACAGGGAGTATTATCTCCCTGTATTATATTATATATAACAATGATCTAAAAATTTCTAATCTTACATAAGTGCAAAGAAAAGTATACTTAAATCAGCTTTTATCAGTTGATTTATGCAGGTGAATCTCAGCACCCAACCATTCGGAAGATGAGCGGAATGATTAATAAATGTGACCAGCACAGATTATAATGCAAGCAGAAACCCCAGGCTAAGTTAACACAGAATTTCAAAAGCAGTCTAACAACTTTCAATGTATCCAGATGACTACACTTTTTCACACTTCAGGCAACTAACTGCAGCTAGAGACAGGGAGTATTATCTCCCTGTATTATATTATATATAACAATTATTTACAAATTTCTAATCTTAAATAGGTGCAAAGAAAAGTAAACTTAAATCAGATTTTTGTCAGTTGATTTATGCAGGTGAATCTCTACAGCTAACCACTCGGACAATGAACAGATTGATTAAAAATGTGACCAGCACATATTATAATGCAAGCAGACCCCCCCCCCCCCAGGCTAAGTTAACATAGAATTTCAAAAGCAGCTTAACAACTTTCAACTGATCCAGATGACTACACTTTTTCATCACTTCAGGCAACTAACTGCAGCTAGAGACAGGGAGTATTATCTCCCTGTATTATATTATGTATAACAATTATCTACAAATTTATAATCTTAAATAGGTGCAGAGAAAAGTATACTTAAATCTGCTTTTGTCAGCTGATTTATGCAGGTGAATCTCAGCAGCCAACCACTCGGAAGATGAACAGAATGATTAAATATGTGACCAGCACATATTATAATGCAAGCAGAAACCCATAGGCTAAGTTAACACAGAAGTTCAAAAGCAGTCTTAACAACTTTCAATGTGTCCAGATGGCTACACTTTTTCACACTTCAGGCAACTAACTGCAGCTAGAGACAGGGAGTATTATCTCCCTGTATTATATTATATATAACAATTATCTACAAATTTCTAATCTTACATAAGTACAGAGAGAGGTATACTTAAATCAGCTTTTGTCAGTTGATTTATGCAGGTGAATCTCAGCAGCCAACCACTCGGAAGATGAGCAGAATGATTAAAAAATGTGACCAGCACAGATTATAATGCAAGCAGAACCCCCCATGCTAAGTTAACACAGAATTTCAAAAGCAGTCTAACAACTTTCAATGTATCCAGATGGCTACACTTTGTCAGACTTCAGGCAACAAACTGCAGCTAGAGACAGGGAGTATTATTTCCATGTATTATATGATATATAACAATTATCTACAAATTTCTAATCTTGAATAAGTGCAGAGAAAAGTAAACTTAAATCAGCTTTTGTCAGTTGATTTATGCAGGTGAATCTCAGCAGCCAACCACTAGGAAGATGAGCAGAATGATTTAAAAATGAGACCAGCACAGAGTATGTTGCAAGCAGAAACCCCCAGGCTAAGTTAACACAGAATTTCAAAAGCAGTTTACCAACTTTCAATATATCCAAATGCCTACACTTTTTTACACTTCAGGCATCTGACTGTAGCTAGAGACAGGGAGAATTCTCTCCCTGTATTGTATTATATATAACAATGATCTACAAATTACTAATTTTAAATAACTGCAGAGAAGGGTATACTTAAATCAGCTTTTGTCAGTTGATTTATGCAGGTAAATCTCAGCAGCCAACCACTTGGAAGAAGAGCAGAATGATTAAAAAATGTGACCAGCACAGATTATAATGCAAGCAGAAACCACAAGGCTAAGTTAACACAGAATTTCAAAAGCAATCTAAAAACTTTCAATGTATCCAGATGGCTACACTTTTTCATATTTCAGGCAACTAACTGCAGCTAGAGACAGGGAGTATTATCTCCCTGTATTATATTATATATAACAAGTATTTACAAATTATACTTAAATCAGCTTTTGTCAGTTTATTTATGCAGCAGAATCTCAGCAGCCAAGCACTCGGAAGATGACAAGAATGATTAAAAAATGTGACCAGCACAGATTATAATACAAGCAGAAACTCCCAGGCTAAGTTAACAAAAAATTTCAAAAGCAGTCTAAAAACTTTCAATGCATCAAGATGGCTACACTTTTTCACACTTCAGGCAACTAACTGCAGCTAGAGACAGGGAGTATTATCTCCCTGTATTATATTATATATAACAACAATCTAAAAATTTCTAATCTTAAATAAGTGCAAATAAAAGTATACTTAAATCAGGTTTGGTCAGTTGATTTATGCAGGTGAATCTCAGCAGCCAACCACTCGGAAGATGAGACGAATGACTAAAAATTTGACCAGCACAGACTGTAATGAAAGCAGAAATCCCCAGGCTAAGTTAAAACAGAATTTCAAAAGCAGTCTAAAAACTTTCAATGTATCCAGATGGCTACAGTGTTTCACACTTCAGGAAACTAACTGCAGCTAGAGACAGGGAGTATTATTACATATAACAATTATCTACAAATTTCTATCCTTAAATAAGTGCAGAGAAAATTATACTTAAATCTCCTTTTGTCAATTGATTTATGCAGGTGAATCTCAGCAGACAACCACACGATAGATGAACAGAATGATTAAAAATTTGTCCTGCACAGATTATAATGCAAGCAGAAAGCCCTAGGCTAAGTTAACAGAGAATTTCAAAAGCAGTCTAACAACTTTCAATGTGTCTAGATGGCTACACTTTCTCACACTTCATGCAACTAATTGCTGCTAGAGACAGGGAGTATTGTCTCCCTGTATTATATGATATACAACAATTATCTACACATTTCTAATCTTAAGTAAGTGCAGAGAAAAGTATACTTAAATCATCTTTTGTCAGTTGATTTATGCCGGTGAATCTTAGCAGCCAACCACTCAGAAGATGAGCAGAACAATTAAAAAATGTGACCAGAGCATATTATAAGGCAAGCAGAAACCCCAAGGCTAAGTTAACACAGAATTTCAAAAGCAGTCTAACAACTTTCACTATATCCAGAAGGATACACTTTTTCACACTTCAGGCAGCTGAATGCAGTTAGAGACAGGGAGTATTCTCTCCCTGTATTATAGTATATATAACAATTATATACAAATTACTAATCTTAAATAAGTGCAGAGAAGAGTATACTTAAATCAGCTTTTGTCAGTTGATTTATGCAGGTAAATCTCAGCAACCAACCACTCGGAATATGAGCAGAATTATTAAAAAATCTGACTAGCACAGCTTAAAATGAAAGCAGAACCCCCCCCCCACTCCCACCCCAGGCTAAGTTAGTACAGAATTACAAAAGCAGTCTAACAACTTTCAATGTATCCAGATGGCTACTCTTTTACACACTTCAGGCAACTAACTGCAGCTAGAGACAGGGAGTACTACCTTCCTGTATTATATTATATGTAACAATGATCTACAAATTTCTAATCTTAAATAAGTGCAGAAAAAAGTATACTTAAATCAGCTTTTGTCAGATGATTTATGAAGGTGAATCTCAGCAGCCAACCACTCAGAAGAAGAGCAGAATGATTAAAAAATGTGACCAGCACAGATTATAATGCAAGCAGAACCCCCCATGCTAAGTTAACACACAATTTCAAAAGCAGTCTAACAACTTTCAATGCATCTAGATGGCTACACTTTTTCAGACTTCATGCAACAAACAGCAGCTAGAGACAGAAGTATTATTTCCCTGTATTATATTATATAAAACAATTATCTACAAATTTCTAATCTTGAAAAAGTGCAGAGAAAAGTAAATTTAAATCAGCTTTTGTCAGTTGATTTATGCAGGGGAATATCAGCAGCCAACCACTCGGAAGATGAGCAGAATGATTAAAAAATGTGACCAACACAGAGTATATTGAAAGCAGAAACCCCACAGGCTAAGTTAACACAGAATTTCAAAAGCAGTCTAACAACTTTCAATGTATCCAGATGGCTATACTTTTTCACACTTCAGGCAACTAACTGCAGTTAGAGACAGGGGGTATTATCTCCCTATATTATATTATATATTACAGTTATCCACAAATTTCTAATCTTAAATAAGTGCAGAGAAAAGTATACTTAAATCAGCTTTTGTCATTTGATTTATGCAGGCGAATCTCTACAGCCAACCACTCGGACGATGAGCAAAATGATTACAAATGTGACCAGCAGAGATTATAATCTAAGGAGAACCTCCCAGGAAAAGTTAACAAAGAATTTCAAAAGCAGTCTAAAAACTTTCAATTTATCCAGATGGCTACACTTTTTCACATTTCAGGCAACAAACAGCAGCTTCAGAGAGGGAGTATTATCTCCCTGTATTATATCATATATAACAATTATCTACAAATTTCTTATCTAAAATAAGTGCAGAGAAAAGTATACTTAAATCAGCTTTTTCAGTTGATTTATGCAGGTGAATCTCAGCAGCCAAACGCTCAGACGATGAGCAGAATGATTAAAAAATGTGACCAGCACAGATTAAAATACAAGCACTAACCTCCAGGCTAAGTTAACACAGAACTTCAAAAACAGTCTAACAACTTTCAATATATCAAGATGACTACACTTTTTCACACTTCATGCAACTAACTGCAGCTAGAGACAGGGAGTATTATCTCCCTGTATGATAATTATATATAACAATTATCTACAAATTTCTAATCTTAAATAAGTGCAGAAAAAAGTATACTTAAATCAGCTTTTGTCAGCTGATTTACACAGCTGAATCTCAGCAGCCAACCACTTGGAAGATGAGCAGAATGATTAAAAAATGTGACCATCACAGATTATAATGAAAGCAGAACCCCCCAGGCTAAGGTAATACACTATTTCAAAAGAACTCCAACAACTTTCAATGTATCCAGATGGCTACACTTTTTCACACTTCAGGCAACTAACTACAGCTAGAGGCAGGGAGTATTATCTCCCTGTATTATATAATATATAACAATTATCTACAAATTTCTGCTTGTAAATAAGTGCAGAGAAAAGTATACTTAAATCAGCTTTTGTCAGTTGATTTATGCAGGTGAATCTCCTTGTATTATATCATATATAACAATTATCTACAAATTTCTTATCTAAAATAAGTGCAGAGAAAAGTATACTTAAATCAGCTTTTTCAGTTGATTTATGCAGCTGAATCTCAGCAGCCAAACTCTCAGACGATGAGCAGAATGATTAAAAAATGTGACCAGCACAGATTAAAATACAAACACTAACCTCCAGGCTAAGTTAGCACAGAACTTCAAAAGCAGTCTAACAACATTCAATATATCAAGATGACTACACTTTTTCACACTTCATGCAACTTACTGCAGCTACAGACAGGGAGTATTATCTCCCTGTATGATAATTATATATAACAATTATCTACAAATTTCTAATCTTAAATAAGTGCAGAAAAAAGTATACTTAAATCAGCTTTTGTCAGCTGATTTATGCAGCTGAATCTCAGCAGCCAACCACTCGTAAGATGAGCAGAATGATTAAAAATGTGACCATCACAGATTATAAAGCAAGCAGAATCCCCCAGGCTAAGGTAATACACAATTTCAAAAGAACTCCAACAATTTTCAATGTAACCAGATGGCTACACTTTTTCACACTTCAGGCAACTAACTACAGCTAGAGACAGGGAGTATTATCTCCCTGTATTATATAATATATAACAATTATCTACAAATTTCTGCTTGTAAATAAGTGCAGAGAAAAGTATACTTAAATCAGCTTTTGTCAGTTGATTTATGCAGGTGAGTCTAAGCAGCCAACCAATCGGAAAATGAGCAGAATGATTATAAAATGTGACCAGCACAGTTTATAATGCAAGCAGAACCCCCCCAGGCTAAGTTAATACAGAATTTCAAAAGCAGTCTAACATCTTTCAATGTATCTAGATGGCTACACTTTTTCACACTTCATGCAACTAACTGCAGCTAGAGACAGGGAGTATTATCTTCCTGTATTATATTATATATAACAATTATCTACAAATTTCTAATCTTAAATAAGTGCAGAAAAAAGTATACTTAAATCAGCTTTTTTCAGTTGATTTATGCAGCTGAATCTCAGCAGCTAACCACTGGGAAAATGAGCAGAATGACTAAAAAATGTGACCAGCACAGATTATAATGCAAGCAGAAACACCCCCAGGCTAAGTTAATACAGAATTTCAAAAGCAGTCTAACAACTTTCAATGCATCAAGATGGCTACACATTTTTACACTTCAGGCAACTAACTGCAGCTAGAGAAAGGGAGTATTATCTCCCTGTATTATATGATATATCATAATGATCTACAAATTTCTAATCTTACATAAGTGCAAAGAAATGTATACTTACATCAGCTTCTGTCACTTGACTTATGCAGCCAACCACTCGGAAGATGAGCAGAATGATTAAAAAATGTAACCAGCACACATTATAATGCAAGCAGAACCCCCAGGCTAAGTTAACACAGAATTTCAAAAGCAATTTATCAACTTTCAATGTAACCAGATGGCTACACTTTTTCACACTTCAGGCTACTAACTGCAGCTAGAGAAAAAGAGTATTATCTCCCTGTATTATATTATACATAACAATTATTTACAACTTTCTAATCTTAAATAAGTGCAGAGAAAGGTATACTTACATCAGCTTTTGTCAGTTGATTTATGCAGGTGAATCTCATCACCCAACCAGTCAGAAGATGAGCAGAATGATTAAAAAATGTGACCAGCACAGATTATAATGCAAGCAGAACCCCCCAGGCTAAGTTAACACAGAATTTCAAAAGCAGTCTAACAACTTTCAATGTATCCAGATGGCTACACTTTTTCATCACTTCAGGCAACTAACTGCAGCTAGAGACAGGGACTATTATCTCCCTGTATTATATTATGTATAACAATTATCTACAAATTTCTAATCTTAAACAGGTGCAGAGAAAAGTATACTTGAATCTGCTTTTGTCAGCTGATTTATGCAGGTGAATCTCAGCAGCCAACCACTCAGAAGATGAACAGAATGATTAAAAATGTGACCAGCACAGATTATAATGCAAGCAGAAACCCATGTGCTAAGTTAACACAGAATTTCAAAAGCAGTCTTAACAACTTTCAATGGGTCCAGGTAGATACACTTTTGCACACTTCAGCCAACAAACCGCCGCTAGAGACAGGGAGTCTTATCTCCCTGTATTATATTATATATGACAATTATCTACAAATTTCTAATCTTACGTAAGTACAGAGAAAGGAATATTTAAATCAGCTTTTGTCAGTTGATTTATGCAGGTGAATCTCAGCAGCCAACCACTCGGAAGATGAGCAGAATGATTAAAAAATGTGACCAGCACAGATTATAATAGGTTCATAGGTTCATACTAGGCTATCTGCCCCAGGTCATTTATAAGCCTTGCCAGAATGTGTTTGGCTTTCACCACCCATTTTAAATTTATTTTGCTATGCCCGTTTTCGAGGTTAGTATACTGTGCCTCTGTCTAACAGTGACACAGAAGTGATACCCGGGGTAAACCTATGATCTCCCATCCACTCATCAAGATTCCTCTTGAAGAGAGTCAATGAGGGACTCTGCCTAACCCGGACTGGGATTTTATTCCAGAGTGAAGGGAGCCTCTGGGTTATGAATCTGTCCCTCCAGCATGTCCTATTTATTTCAGTGCTGAGGTTCAAGTAACCCCAGGCTAAGTTAACACAGCATTTCAAAAGCAGTCTAACAACTTTCTATGTATCTAAATGGCTACAGTTCTTACACTTCAGGCAACTAACTGCAGCTAGAGACAAGGAGTATTATCTCCATGTATTATATTATATATAACAATTATCTACATATTTCTAATCTTAAATAAGTGCAGAGAAAAGTATACTTAAATCAGCTTTTGTCAGTTGATTTATGCAGGTGAATCTCAGCAGCCAACCACTCGGAAGATGAGCAGAATGATTAAAAATGTGACCAGCACAGGTTATAATGCAAGCAGAAACCCCAGGCAAAGTTAACACAGAATTTCAAAAGCAGTCTAACAACTTTCAATGTATCCAGATGGCTACACTTTTTCACACTTCAGGCAACTAACTGCAGCTAGAGACAGGGAGTATTATCTCCTGTATTATATTATATATAACAATTATCTACAAATTTCTAATCTTAAATAAGTGCAGAGAAAAGTATACTTAAATCAGCTTTTGTCAGTTGATTTATGCAGGTGAATCTCAGCAGCCAACCACTCGGAAGATGAGCAGAATGATTAAAAATGTGACCAGCACAGATTATAATGCAAGCAGAAACCCCAGGCTAAGTTAACACAGAATTTCAAAAGCAGTCTAACAACTTTCAATGTATCCAGATGGCTACACTTTTTCACACTTCAGGCAACTAACTGCAGCTAGAGACAGGGAGTATTATCTCCCTGTATTATATTATATATAACAATTATCTACAAATTTCTAATCTTAAATAAGTGCAGAGAAAAGTATACTTAAATCAGCTTTTGTCAGTTGATTTATGCAGGTGAATCTCAGCAGCCAACCACTCGGAAGATGAGCAGAATGATTAAAAAATGTGACCAGCACAGATTATAATGCAAGCAGAAACCCCAGGCTAAGTTAACACAGAATTTCAAAAGCAGTCTAACAACTTTCAATGTATCCAGATGGCTACACTTTTTCACACTTCAGGCAACTAACTGCAGCTAGAGACAGGGAGTATTATCTCCCTGTATTATATTATATATAACAATTATCTACAAATTTCTAATCTTAAATAAGTGCAGAGAAAAGTATACTTAAATCAGCTTTTGTCAGTTGATTTATGCAGGTGAATCTCAGCAGCCAACCACTCGGAAGATGAGCAGAATGATTAAAAATGTGACCAGCACAGATTATAATGCAAGCAGAAACCCCAGGCAAAGTTAACACAGAATTTCAAAAGCAGTCTAACAACTTTCAATGTATCCAGATGGCTACACTTTTTCACACTTCAGGCAACTAACTGCAGCTAGAGAAAGGAGTATTATCTCCCTGTATTATATTATATATAACAATTATCTACAAATTTCTAATCTTAAATAAGTGCAGAGAAAAGTATACTTAAATCAGCTTTTGTCAGTTGATTTATGCAGGTGAATCTCAGCAGCCAACCACTCGGAAGATGAGCAGAATGATTAAAAATGTGACCAGCACAGATTATAATGCAAGCAGAAACCCCCAGGCTAAGTTAACACAGAATTTCAAAAGCAGTCTAACAACTTTCAATGTATCCAGATGGCTACACTTTTTCACACTTCAGGCAACTAACTGCAGCTAGAGACAGGGAGTATTATCTCCCTGTATTATATTATATATAACAATTATCTACAAATTTCTAATCTTAAATAAGTGCAGAGAAAAGTATACTTAAATCAGCTTTTGTCAGTTGATTTATGCAGGTGAATCTCAGCAGCCAACCACTCGGAAGATGAGCAGAATGATTAAAAATGTGACCAGCACAGATTATAATGCAAGCAGAAACCCCCAGGCTAAGTTAACACAGAATTTCAAAAGCAGTCTAACAACTTTCAATGTATCCAGATGGCTACACTTTTTCACACTTCAGGCAACTAACTGCAGCTAGAGACAGGGAGTATTATCTCCTGTATTATATTATATATAACAATTATCTACAAATTTCTAATCTTAAATAAGTGCAGAGAAAAGTATACTTAAATCAGCTTTTGTCAGTTGATTTATGCAGGTGAATCTCAGCAGCCAACCACTCGGAAGATGAGCAGAATGATTAAAAAATGTGACCAGCACAGATTATAATGCAAGCAGAACCCCCAGGCTAAGTTAACACAGAATTTCAAAAGCAGTCTAACAACTTTCAATGTATCCAGATGGCTACACTTTTTCACACTTCAGGCAACTAACTGCAGCTAGAGACAGGGAGTATTATCTCCCTGTATTATATTATATATAACAATTATCTACAAATTTCTAATCTTAAATAAGTGCAGAGAAAAGTATACTTAAATCAGCTTTTGTCAGTTGATTTATGCAGGTGAATCTCAGCAGCCAACCACTCGGAAGATGAGCAGAATGATTAAAAATGTGACCAGCACAGATTATAATGCAAGCAGAAACCCCAGGCTAAGTTAACACAGAATTTCAAAAGCAGTCTAACAACTTTCAATGTATCCAGATGGCTACACTTTTTCACACTTCAGGCAACTAACTGCAGCTAGAGACAGGGAGTATTATCTCCTGTATTATATTATATATAACAATTATCTACAAATTTCTAATCTTAAATAAGTGCAGAGAAAAGTATACTTAAATCAGCTTTTGTCAGTTGATTTATGCAGGTGAATCTCAGCAGCCAACCACTCGGAAGATGAGCAGAATGATTAAAAATGTGACCAGCACAGATTATAATGCAAGCAGAACCCCCCAGGCTAAGTTAACACAGAATTTCAAAAGCAGTCTAACAACTTTCAATGTATCCAGATGGCTACACTTTTTCACACTTCAGGCAACTAACTGCAGCTAGAGACAGGGAGTATTATCTCCCTGTATTATATTATATATAACAATTATCTACAAATTTCTAATCTTAAATAAGTGCAGAGAAAAGTATACTTAAATCAGCTTTTGTCAGTTGATTTATGCAGGTGAATCTCAGCAGCCAACCACTCGGAAGATGAGCAGAATGATTAAAAATGTGACCAGCACAGATTATAATGCAAGCAGAAACCCCCAGGCTAAGTTAACACAGAATTTCAAAAGCAGTCTAACAACTTTCAATGTATCCAGATGGCTACACTTTTTCACACTTCAGGCAACTAACTGCAGCTAGAGACAGGGAGTATTATCTCCCTGTATTATATTATATATAACAATTATCTACAAATTTCTAATCTTAAATAAGTGCAGAGAAAAGTATACTTAAATCAGCTTTTGTCAGTTGATTTATGCAGGTGAATCTCAGCAGCCAACCACTCGGAAGATGAGCAGAATGATTAAAAATGTGACCAGCACAGATTATAATGCAAGCAGAAACCCCAGGCTAAGTTAACACAGAATTTCAAAAGCAGTCTAACAACTTTCAATGTATCCAGATGGCTACACTTTTCACACTTCAGGCAACTAACTGCAGCTAGAGACAGGGAGTATTATCTCCCTGTATTATATTATATATAACAATTATCTACAAATTTCTAATCTTAAATAAGTGCAGAGAAAAGTATACTTAAATCAGCTTTTGTCAGTTGATTTATGCAGGTGAATCTCAGCAGCCAACCACTCAGAAGATGAGCAGAATGATTAAAAATGTGACCAGCACAGATTATAATGCAAGCAGAAACCCCAGGCAAAGTTAACACAGAATTTCAAAAGCAGTCTAACAACTTTCAATGTATCCAGATGGCTACACTTTTTCACACTTCAGGCAACTAACTGCAGCTAGAGACAGGCAGCATTATCTCCTGTATTATATTATATATAACAATTATCTACAAATTTCTAATCTTAAATAAGTGCAGAGAAAAGTATACTTAAATCAGCTTTTGTCAGTTGATTTATGCAGGTGAATCTCAGCAGCCAACCACTCGGAAGATGAGCAGAATGATTAAAAATGTGACCAGCACAGATTATAATGCAAGCAGAAACCTCAGGCTAAGTTAACACAGAATTTCAAAAGCAGTCTAACAACTTTCAATGTATCCAGATGGCTACACTTTTTCACACTTCAGGCAACTAACTGCAGCTAGAGACAGGGAGTATTATCTCCCTGTATTATATTATATATAACAATTATCTACAAATTTCTAATCTTAAATAAGTGCAGAGAAAAGTATACTTAAATCAGCTTTTGTCAGTTGATTTATGCAGGTGAATCTCAGCAGCCAACCACTCAGAAGATGAGCAGAATAATTAATAAATGTGACCAGCACAGATTATAATGCAAACAGAAACACACAGGCTAAGTTAACACAGTATTTCAAAAGCAGTCTAACAACTTTCAATGTATCCAGATGGCTACACTTTTCACACTTCAGGCAACTAACTGCAGCTAGAGACAGGGAGTATTATATCCCTGTATTATATTATATATAACAATTATCTACAAATTTCTAATCTTAAATAAGTGCAGAGAAAAGTATACTTAAATCAGCTTTTGTCAGTTGATTTATGCAGGTGAATCTCAGCAGCCAACCACTCGGAAGATGAGCAGAATGATTAAAAATGTGACCAGCACAGATTATAATGCAAACAGAAACCCACAGGCTAAGTTAACACAGAATTTCAAAAGCAGTCTAACAACTTTCAATGTATCCAGATGGCTACACTTTTTCACACTTCAGGCAACTAACTGCAGCTAGAGACAGGGAGTATTATCTCCCTGTATTATATTATATATAACAATTATCTACAAATTTCTAATCTTAAATAAGTGCAGAGAAAAGTATACTTAAATCAGCTTTTGTCAGTTGATTTATGCAGGTGAATCTCAGCAGCCAACCACTCGGAAGATGAGCAGAATGATTAAAAAATGTGACCAGCACAGATTATAATGCAAGCAGAAACCCCCAGGCTAAGTTAACACAGAATTTCAAAAGCAGTCTAACAACTTTCAATGTATCCAGATGGCTACACTTTTTCACACTTCAGGCAACTAACTGCAGCTAGAGACAGGAGTATTATCTCCTGTATTATATTATATATAACAATTATCTACAAATTTCTAATCTTAAATAAGTGCAGAGAAAAGTATACTTAAATCAGCTTTTGTCAGTTGATTTATGCAGGTGAATCTCAGCAGCCAACCACTCGGAAGATGAGCAGAATGATTAAAAATGTGACCAGCACAGATTATAATGCAAGCAGAAACCCCCAGGCTAAGTTAACACAGAATTTCAAAAGCAGTCTAACAACTTTCAATGTATCCAGATGGCTACACTTTTTCACACTTCAGGCAATTAACTGCAGCTAGAGACAGGGAGTATTATCTCCCTGTATTATATTATATATAACAATTATCTACAAATTTCTAATCTTAAATAAGTGCAGAGAAAAGTATACTTAAATCAGCTTTTGTCAGTTGATTTATGCAGGTGAATCTCAGCAGCCAACCACTAGGAAGATGAGCAGAATGATTAAAAATGTGACCAGCACAGATTATAATGCAAGCAGAAACCCCAGGCTAAGTTAACACAGAATTTCAAAAGCAGTCTAACAACTTTCAATGTATCCAGATGGCTACACTTTTTCACACTTCAGGCAACTAACTGCAGCTAGAGACAGGGAGTATTATCTCCCTGTATTATATTATATATAACAATTATCTACAAATTTCTAATCTTAAATAAGTGCAGAGAAAAGTATACTTAAATCAGCTTTTGTCAGTTGATTTATGCAGGTGAATCTCAGCAGCCAACCACTAGGAAGATGAGCAGAATGATTAAAAAATGTGACCAGCACAGATTATAATGCAAGCAGAAACCCCAGGCTAAGTTAACAAAATTTCAAAAGCAGTCTAACAACTTTCAATGTATCCAGATGGCTACACTTTTTCACACTTCAGGCAACTAACTGCAGCTAGAGACAGGGAGTATTATCTCCCTGTATTATATTATATATAACAATTATCTACAAATTTCTAATCTTAAATAAGTGCAGAGAAAAGTATACTTAAATCAGCTTTTGTCAGTTGATTTATGCAGGTGAATCTCAGCAGCCAACCACTCGGAAGATGAGCAGAATGATTAAAAATGTGACCAGCACAGATTATAATGCAAGCAGAAACCCCAGGCTAAGTTAACACAGAATTTCAAAAGCAGTCTAACAACTTTCAATGTATCCAGATGGCTACACTTTTTCACACTTCAGGCAACTAACTGCAGCTAGAGACAGGAGTATTATCTCCTGTATTATATATAACAATTATCTACAAATTTCTAATCTTAAATAAGTGCAGAGAAAAGTATACTTAAATCAGCTTTTGTCAGTTGATTTATGCAGGTGAATCTCAGCAGCCAACCACTCGGAAGATGAGCAGAATGATTAAAAAATGTGACCAGCACAGATTATAATGCAAGCAGAAACCCCAGGCTAAGTTAACACAGAATTTCAAAAGCAGTCTAACAACTTTCAATGTATCCAGATGGCTACACTTTTTCACACTTCAGGCAACTAACTGCAGCTAGAGACAGGGAGTATTATCTCCTGTATTATATTATATATAACAATTATCTACAAATTTCTAATCTTAAATAAGTGCAGAGAAAAGTATACTTAAATCAGCTTTTGTCAGTTGATTTATGCAGGTGAATCTCAGCAGCCAACCACTCAGAAGATGAGCAGAATGATTAAAAAATGTGACCAGCACAGATTATAATGCAAGCAGAAACCCCAGGCTAAGTTAACACAGAATTTCAAAAGCAGTCTAACAACTTTCAATGTATCCAGATGGCTACACTTTTTCACACTTCAGGCAACTAACTGCAGCTAGAGACAGGGAGTATTATCTCCTGTATTATATTATATATAACAATTATCTACAAATTTCTAATCTTAAATAAGTGCAGAGAAAAGTATACTTAAATCAGCTTTTGTCAGTTGATTTATGCAGGTGAATCTCAGCAGCCAACCACTCGGAAGATGAGCAGAATGATTAAAAATGTGACCAGCACAGATTATAATGCAAGCAGAAACCCCCAGGCTAAGTTAACACAGAATTTCAAAAGCAGTCTAACAACTTTCAATGTATCCAGATGGCTACACTTTTTCACACTTCAGGCAACTAACTGCAGCTAGAGACAGGGAGTATTATCTCCCTGTATTATATTATATATAACAATTATCTACAAATTTCTAATCTTAAATAAGTGCAGAGAAAAGTATACTTAAATCAGCTTTTGTCAGTTGATTTATGCAGGTGAATCTCAGCAGCCAACCACTCGGAAGATGAGCAGAATGATTAAAAAATGTGACCAGCACAGATTATAATGCAAGCAGAAACCCCCAGGCTAAGTTAACACAGAATTTCAAAAGCAGTCTAACAACTTTCAATGTATCCAGATGGCTACACTTTTCACACTTCAGGCAACTAACTGCAGCTAGAGACAGGGAGTATTATCTCCCTGTATTATATTATATATAACAATTATCTACAAATTTCTAATCTTAAATAAGTGCAGAGAAAAGTATACTTAAATCAGCTTTTGTCAGTTGATTTATGCAGGTGAATCTCAGCAGCCAACCACTCGGAAGATGAGCAGAATGATTAAAAAATGTGACCAGCACAGATTATAATGCAAGCAGAAACCCCAGGCTAAGTTAACACAGAATTTCAAAAGCAGTCTAACAACTTTCAATGTATCCAGATGGCTACACTTTTCACACTTCAGGCAACTAACTGCAGCTAGAGACAGGGAGTATTATCTCCCTGTATTATATTATATATAACAATTATCTACAAATTTCTAATCTTAAATAAGTGCAGAGAAAAGTATACTTAAATCAGCTTTTGTCAGTTGATTTATGCAGCTGAATCTCAGCAGCCAACCACTCGGAAGATGAGCAGAATGATTAAAAATGTGACCAGCACAGATTATAATGCAAGCAGAAACCCCCAGGCTAAGTTAACACAGAATTTCAAAAGCAGTCTAACAACTTTCAATGTATCAAGATGGCTACACTTTTTCACACTTCAGGCAACTAACTGCAGCTAGAGACAGGGAGTATTATCTCCCTGTATTATATTATATATAACAATGATCTACAAATTTCTAATCTTAAATAAGTGCAGAGAAAAGTATACTTAAATCAGCTTTTGTCAGTTGATTTATGCAGGTGAATCTCAGCAGCCAACCACTCGGAAGATGAGCAGAATGATTAAAAATGTGACCAGCACAGATTATAATGCAAGCAGAAACCCCAGGCTAAGTTAACACGGAATTTCAAAAGCAGTCTAACAACTTTCAATGCATCAAGATGGCTACACTTTTTCACACTTCAGGCAACTAACTGCAGCTAGAGACAGGGAGTATTATCTGCATGTATTATATTATATATAATAATTATCTACAAATTTCTAATCTTAAAGAAGTGCTAAGAAAAGTATACTTAAATCAGCTTTTGTCAATTGATTTATGTAGGTGAATCTCAGCAGAAAATCACTCGGAAGATGAGCAGAATGATTAAGAAATGTGACCAGCACTGATTATAATGCAAGCAGAAACCCCCAGGCTAAGTTAACACAGGATTTCAAAAGCAGTCTAGCACTTTCAATGTATCCAGATGTGTACACTTTTTCACACTTCAAGCAACTAAGTGCTGCTAGAGACAGGGAGTATTATCTCCTGTATTATGTTATATATAACAATTATCTACAAATTCCTAATCTTAAATAAATGCAGAGAAAAGTATACTTAAATCAACTTTTGTCAGCTTATTTATACAGGTGAATCTCAGCAGCCAACCACACGGAAGATGAGCAGAATGATTAAAAAATGTGACCAGCACAGATTATAATGCCAGCAGAAACCCCAAGGCTAACTTAACACAGGATTTCAAAAGCAGTCTAACAACTTTCAATGTATCCAGATGGCTACACTTTTTCACACTTCAGGCAACTAACTGCAGCTAGAGACAGGGAGTATGATCTCCCTGTACGATATTATATATAACAACTATCTGCAAACTTCTAATCTTAAATAAGTGCAGAGAAAAGTATACTTAAATCAGCTTTTGTCAGTTGATTTATGCAGGTGAATCTCAGCAGCCAACCACTCGGAAGATGAGCAGAATGATTAAAAATGTGACAAGCACAGATTATAATGCAAGCAGAAACCCCAGGCTAAGTTAACAAAAAAATTCACAAGCAGTCTAACAACTTTCAATGCATCAAGATGGCTACACATTTTCACACTTTAGGCAATTAACTGCAGCTAGAGACAGGGAGTTTTATCTCCTTGTATTGTATTATATATAATAATGATCTACAAATTTCTAATCTTAAATAAGTGCAAAGAAATGTATACTTAAATCAGCTTTTGTCAGTTGATTTATGCAGATGAATCTCAGCAGCCAACCAGTCAGAAGGTGAGCAGAATGATTAAAAAAATGTGACCAGCACAGATTATAATGCAAGCAGAAACCCCAGGCTTAAGTTAACACAGAATTTCAAAAGCAGTCTAACAACTTTCAATGTATCCAGATGACTACACGTTTTCACACTTCAGGGCACTAACTGCAGCTAGAGACAGGGAGTATTATCTCCCTGTATTATATTATGTATAACAATTATCTACAAATTTATAATCTTAAATAAGTGCAGAGAAAAGTATACTTAAATCAGCTTTTGTCAGTTGATTTATGCAGGTGAATCGCAGCAGCCAACCACTCGGAAGATGAACAGAATGATTAAATATGTGACCAGCACATATTATAATGCAAGCAGAAACCCATAGGCTAAGTTAACACAGAAGTTCAAAAGCAGTCTTAACAACTTTCAATGTGTCCAGATGGCTACACTTTTTCACACTTCAGGCAACAAACTGCCGCTAGAGACAGGGAGTATTATCTCCCTGTATTATATTATATATAAAACAATTATCTACAAATTTCTAATCTTACATAATAAAGAGAAAGGTATACTTAAATCAGCTTTTGTCAGTTGATTTATGCAGGTGAATCTCAGCAGCCAACCACTCGGAAGATGAGCAGAATGATTAAAAAATGTGACCAGCACAGATTATAATGCAAGCAGAACCCCCAATGCTAAGTTAACACAGAACTTCAAAAGCAGTCTAACAACTTTCAATGTATCCAGATGGCTACACTTTGTCAGACTTCAGGCAACAAACTGCAGCTAGAGACAGGGAGTATTATCACCCTATATTATATTATATATAACAATTATCCACAAATTTCTAATCTTAAATAAGTGCAGAGAAAAGTATACTTAAATCAGCTTTTTCAGTTGATTTATTCAGGTGAATCTCTACAGCCAACCACTCGGACGATGAGCAGAATGATTAAAAAATGTGACCTGCACAGATTATAATACAAGCAGTAACCTCCAGGATAAGTTAACACAGAATTTCAAAAGCAGTTTACTAACTTTCAATATATCCAAATGCCTACACTTTTTTACACTTCAGGCATCTTGCAGCTAGAGACAGGGAGTATTCTCTCCCTGTATTATATTATATATAACAATGATCTACAAATTACTAATTTTAAATAACTGCAGAGAAGGGTATACTTAAATCAGCTTTTGTCAGTTGATTTATGCAAGTAAATCTCAGCAGCCAACCACTTGGAAGAAGAGCAGAATGATTAAAAAATGTGACCAGCACAGATTATAATGCAAGCAGAAACCACAAGGCTAAGTTAACACAGAATTTCAAAAGCAATCTAAAAACTTTCAATGTATCCAGATGGCTACACTTTTTCATATTTCAGGCAACTAACTGCTGCTAGAGACAGGGAGTATTATCTCCCTGTATTATATTATATATAACAAGTATTTACAAATTATACTTAAATCAGCTTTTGTCAGTTTATTTATGCAGCAGAATCTCAGCAGCCAAGCACACGGAAGATGACAAGAATGATTAAAAAATGTGACCAGCACAGATTATAATACAAGCAGAAACTCCCAGGCTAAGTTAACAAAAAATTTCAAAAGCAGTCTAAAAACTTTCAATGCATCAAGATGGCTACAGTTTTTCACACTTCAGGCAACTAACTGCAGCTAGAGACAGGGAGTATTATCTCCCTGTATTATATTATATATAACAACAATCTAAAAATTTCTAATCTTAAATAAGTGCAAATAAAAGTATACTTAAATCAGGTTTGGTCAGTTGATTTATGCAGGTGAATCTCAGCAGCCAACCACTCGGAAGATGAGACGAATGACTAAAAATTTGACCAGCACAGACTGTAATGAAAGCAGAAATCCCCAGGCTAAGTTAAAACAGAATTTCAAAAGCAGTCTAAAAACTTTCAATGTATCCAGATGGCTACAGTGTTTCACACTTCAGGAAACTAACTGCAGCTAGAGACAGGGAGTATTATTACATATAACAATTATCTACAAATTTCTATCCTTAAATAAGTGCAGAGAAAATTATACTTAAATCTCCTTTTGTCAATTGATTTATGCAGGTGAATCTCAGCAGACAACCACACGATAGATGAACAGAATGAATAAAAATTTGTCCTGCACAGATTATAATGCAAGCAGAAAGCCCTAGGCTAAGTTAACAGAGAATTTCAAAAGCAGTCTAACAACTTTCAATGTGTCCAGATGGCTACACTTTCTCACACTTCAGGCAAATAACTGCTGCTAGAGACAGGGAGTATTGTCTTCCTGTATTATATGATATACAACAATTATCTACACATTTCTAATCTTAAGTAAGTGCAGAGAAAAGTATACTTAAATCAGCTTTTGTCAGTTGATATATGCCAGTGTATCTCAGCAGCCAACCACTCGGAAGATGAGCAGAATGATTAAAAAATGTGACCAGAACATATTATAAGGCAAGCAGAAAGCCCAAGGCTAAGTTAACACAGAATTTCAAAAGCAGTCTAACAACTTTCAATATATCCAGAAGGATACACTTTTTCACACTTCAGGCAGCTGAATGCAGTTAGAGACAGGGAGTATTCTCTCCCTGTATTATAGTATATATAACAATTATATACAAATTACTAATCTTAAATAAGTGCAGAATAGAGTATACTTAAATCAGCTTTTGTCAGTTGATTTGTGCAGGTAAATCTCAGCAACCAACCACTCGGAATATGAGCAGAATTATTAAAAAAATCTGACTAGCACAGCTTAAAATGAAAGCAGAACCCCCCCCCCACTCCCACCCCAGGCTAAGTTAGTACAGAATTACAAAAGCAGTCTAACAACTTTCAATGTATCCAGATGGCTACTCTTTTACACACTTCAGGCAACTAACTGCAGCTAGAGACAAGGAGTACTACCTTCCTGTATTATATTATATGTAACAATGATCTACAAATTTCTAATCTTAAATAAGTGCAGAAAAAAGTATACTTAAATCAGCTTTTGTCAGTTTATTTATGTAGCTGAATCTCAGCAGCCAACCACTCGCAAGATGAGCAGAATGATTAAAAAATGTGACCAGCACAGATTATAATGCAAGCAGAAACCCCCACGCTAAGTTAACAAAAAAATTCAAAAGCAGTGTAACAACTATCAATGCATCAAGATGGCTACACTTTTTCACACTTCAGGCAACTAACTGCAGCTAGAGACTGGAAGTATTATCTCTCTGTATTATAGTATATATAACAATGATCTAAAAATTTCTAATTTTAAATAAGTACAAAGAAAAATATAACTAAATCAGCTTTTGTCAGATGATTTATGAAGGTGAATCTCAGCAATCAACCACTCGGAAGATGAGAAGAATGATTAAATAATGTGACCAGCACCGATTATAATGCAAGCAGAAACCCCAGGCTAAGATAACACAGAATTTCAAAAGCAGTCTAAAAACCTTCAATGTATCTAGATGGCTATACTTTTACACACTTCAGGCAACTAACTGCAGCTAGAGACGGGGAGTATTATCTCCTTTTATTATATTATATATAACAATTATCTACAATTGTCTAATTTTAAATAAGTGCAGAGAAAAGTATACAGAAATCAACTTTTGTCAGTTGATATATGCAACTGAATCTCAGCAGCCAACCACTCAGAAGATGAGCAAAATGATTATAAATGTGACCAGCACAGATTATAATGCAAGTAGAACCCCCCAGGCTAAGTTAACACAGAATTCCAAAAGCAGTCTAACAACTTTCAATGTATCCAGATGGCTACACTTTTTCACACTTCACCCCAGGCTAAGTTAACACAGAATTCCAAAAGCAGTCTAACAACTTTCAATGTATCCAGATGGCTACACTTTTTCACACTTCAAGTAACTAACTGAAGCTAGAGACAGGGAGTATGATCTCCCTGTATTATATTATATATATGAATTATCTACAAATTTCTAATCTTAAATAAGTGCAGAGAAAAGAATACTTTAATCAGTTTTTGTCAGTTGATTTATGCAAGTGAATCTCAGCAGCCAACCACTCGGAAGATGAGCACAATGATTAAAAAATGTGATCAGCACAGATTATAATGTAAGCAGAAACCCCCACGCTAAGTTATCAATAAAATTCACAAGCAGTCTAACAACTTTCAATGCATCAAGATGGCTACACAACCCCACACTTTAGGCAATTAACTGCAGTTAGAGACAGGGAGTTTTATCACCTTGCATTGTATTATATAATAACGATCTACAAATTTCTAATCTTAAATAAGTGCAAAGAAATGTATACTTAAATCAGCTTTTGTCAGTTTATTTACGCAGGTGAATCTCAGCACCCAAACAGTCAAAAGGTGAGCAGAATGATTAAAAAATGTGACCAGCACAGATTATAATGCAAGCAGAAACCCCAGGCTTAAGTTAACACAGAATTTCAAAAGCAGTCTAGCAATTTTCAATGTATCCAGATGGCTACACTTTTTCACACTTCAGGACACTAACTGCAGCTAGAGACAGGGAGTATTATCTCCCTGTATTATATTATGTATAACAATTATCTACAAATTTCTAATCTTAAATAGGTGCAAAGAAAAGTAAACTTAAATCAGATTTTGTCAGTTGATTTATGCAGGTGAATCTCTACAGCCAACCACTCGGACGATGAGCAGAATGATTAAAAATGTGACCAGCACAGATTATAATGCAAGCAGAACCCCCCAGGCTAAGTTAACATAGAATTTCAAAAGCAGCTTAACAAATTCAACTGATCCAGATGGCTACACTTTTTCATCACTTCAGGCACCTAACTGCAGCTAGAGAGAGAGGGAGTATTATCTCCCTGTATTATATAATGTATAACAATTCTCTACAAATTTCTAATCTTAAATAGGTGCAGAGAAAAGTATACTTAAATCTGCTTTTGTCAGCTGATTTATGCAGGTGAATCTCAGCAGCCAACCACTCGGAAGATGAACAGAATGATTAAAAATGTGACCAGCACAGGTTATAATGCAAGCAGAAACCCATAGGCTAAGTTAACACAGAATTTCAAAAGCAGTCTTAACAACTTTCAATGTGTCCAGGAAGATACACTTTTTCACACTTCAGGCAACAAACTGCCACTAGAGACAGGGAGTATTATCTCCCTGTATTATATTATATATAACAATTATCTATGAATTTCTAATCTTGCGTAAGTACAGAAAAGGTATACTTAAATCAGCTTTTGTCAGTTGATTTATGCAGGTGAATCTCAGCAGCCAACCACTCGGAAGATGAGCAGAATGATTATAAATGTGACCAGCACAGATTATAACGCATGCATAAACCCCCAAGCAAATTGTATTTAGATTTTCTATTAAGAACTTTTTACGAACGATGATATTTGTACTAATGAAGTTTAGTGATTTTTAAAATTGATAGATTGTTTTTTACCCGCCTAAATGTTTGTTAATTAGGGCGTATGCTACAACTATATAATGGCAACACTTATTCCTAAGCACTATAACCTGATGAAGCGCACTTGTTAGGTGCGTGAAAGCGCTTGTTCTGTTTTTACAATAAAAATCGTTGCTGCTAATCCATCGTGGAGGTTTCAGTGATTTGTTGGATAATCTTGTTGTTCTTTTGCTTGTGCCTTGGATGGTCGTGCTGGGTTTGGTGCTAATAATCAGTTTTTCTGCTCTTGCTCCTGGCTAACCAACACGCGATGGAAACTCTGAACATAGAGCTGGATTATGTCCCCAAAAATGCTGGTGAAGTTATAAATTGGAATGAGTTGTTCCATCAACGTGAAAACTCTCTATTGAACTATGACAGTCAAGGTAATGTTCCTTCAGTGGTGAATACCAACAGTGAAAATATGCAGGAGTTTTATGGAGAATTAAGGAGCCTGGAGAATGACCTCTACAAACTCCACAGGCTCATTTGGCAGAGGAAGCACCTGGAGGCGTGCTTGCACTTCAAGGTTATCCCGCGAGGCATGCGCGTCCTCTGCATGCCGAGCTATGGGGAGGCTCACCCAGAGCTCCTACGAAGATGGCAGCAATTAAATCTAGATCTCGGCAACAATTATCTGAGGTTGCTCATTGATTACTTTCAACCAATAGAGAGTGAACTCATAAGCAAAGTTGAAGGTGAGCATAAAAATATGACTGTAATATACAAGAGTGAACATTGTATGTCTAAGTTAAACAATATGTTAGCACAAGTAACATTTTATAGTAATAAATTGGAGCAAGTGAAACTGAAAAAGCTGAGACGAGACTGTAATGATTTTCAATCCGGCAATATTTTCTTATGGCCGAGATTTAATGAAGCAGCGGTTTCAGGAGGGACCAACGAAACGAATAATGATATAATTAATGGCTCCACCAGCACTACCAATATTAGTAATTTAGACAACACTGTTTCCAACAGTGGCGTATCTGCTACGCCACAATCTGAAGTGGATATTACTTTATCTACTTCTTCGTTACCCTGTAACCAGCAGGGTCTGAAATTTACAACAGGAGGGGCTAGACCGAAAGAAGGTATGTGTGTGCTGAACACTGCTCCCAAAGTGGCATCTACTTTAAACTCCCCGCTTCCATACAAGCATCGAGTACAGATGCGGTCCACCAGCAGGGGAAGGGGGAAGCGCAAGATGTCAGGCGACAACTGGGAGAACAGGAAGAAGAAACATTGAACACTTTATTTTTTAATATTTCATCTCGAATGCTAACTGAAACTGAATGTTCTGTGTTAAATAGGGGATTATCATTTATTCCCTCTCGAGGCAGTGAACTTTCGGATACACTAATAATGCTTCGCAAATTTACTAGGAAAGTGGCCTTGAAGCTTCTTTATAAAGATTCTGACTATAATGAGCATATGTTCAAAGCCACTACCCTCAAAAGGAAAAGTACCTTCGTACCACCTCTACCAGGCTCTATTGAGTGTTTCTTACGAGCTTGTGAATATGACTTCTATGCCTATTATAAGGAGAAAAGACATAAAAGACTATTTGTCAATATGAATGAAATGCAGAGGCACAGCTTGGACTCATTATGCAATGATGATGGTATAATATTCAGACCTGCAGATAAAGGGGGGGGGTTGTAATAATGGATTCCAGTTTCTATAACAACTTGATGAATGAGATGTTGAATGATGATACTGCGTATTCTTTAATAAATAGATCTGAGGTTATGTTGATTATTAGGAATGTTCAAGATACGATCTACGATCTTCTAATGTCCAGATGCATTGACAAGCAGGTGTATGACTTTCTTGACATTGGGGCCCCTTTAATTCCTATTATTAAAGGGTTGCCCAAAATACATAAAGGGATACATCCCCCACCAGTGCGGCCGATAGTATCTGGCCAGTCATGGGTAACAGAGAATGCATCACAATATGTGCAGCTTAAATTATCTCCATTGATAGAAATGGTACCTACCATTCTAAAAAATTTGTTTAAGTTGTTAGAAGATCTTGAAAATACCCTTTTGCTTGAAAAAATAAATTCTGACACTCTGATGGTTACTCTGGATATAAAGAACTTATTTACGAGTATACCTAATGAGTTTGGCATCGAGGCTGTTAGGAGTTGCCTAAATGAATATAATACTGTTAGCTATAATGAGCAGTTCATTATTTGTACCCTATTAGAATTGATACTAAATAACAACATCTTTATGTATCAAGATAAAATTTATAGACAAACATGGGGGGTAGCCATGGGCACCCCCTGTGCTAATGTCTATGCGAACATAGCAGTCTATCAATGGGAGAGGACTCACATTCTCAACAATGAGAATTTTGTTGCCAATGCCATTTACTATAGGAGATTTGTAGATGATATTCTCCTGTTTTGGAATGGTAATGTGGAATCCTTGCATGATTTCGTTGAATACATGGAATCAACCACCTCCTTCCTTAGATTTACGTATGAATTTTCATCAATTAGTGTTAATTATCTTGATGTAACTATAACAAAAATGTTCTGAATAGATTTACAACATCCCTATACAGAAAATCGTGTTGGAAAAATGGCATACTCCATTATGAGAGTATGCATCCGAGACACATTTTTCCTAACATTGTACGAAATCAGATGGCTAGAGTAACCAAGCTGTGCAATAATATTGAAGATAGTGAACGCCTTTTGGATTTCCAAGCAAAGTGTTTTATGAATAGGGGTTATCCTATTCAATTGATTACGAGCTCTAAGGACAAAATTAGTCCGGTTTGTAGTACCTATTCTAGGCAAGGTCCATATAGACATTCGAATAGATCTAATATAGGTATAGTGCAATATGACATCAAATTTACCAATGATGTCAAATATATAAAAGAGATCATACATAAAAATTGGAAATTGCTTAGTATGAATAAAGAACTGAAGAATGTGGTGGGTGAATACCCTAGCTTCAGATATAGTAATTGTTTAAACTTGAAAAGACTACTATGTAAAGAAAAAGTGCTCCATATACCATTAGATATTAGGACTAAATTTAGACAAGGAACCTTCCCCTGTAAAAAATGCTGTGTCTGCAAGTATATTACTGATGAGCAGCCATATGAAAATATGGAACTTGGTATTAGCTTCACGCCGAATTTTTATGCCACATGTGACACTACAAACATAATCTACTTGGCCACATGTGAGGGCTGTGAAGCTTATTATGTGGGTTTGACAACACGTAGGCTCAGGGATCGAGCCTACAACCATATATATGATATACGGAAATTAAATACAAACAACGTTTTAGCTAGGCATTGTCAATCTTTTCCATCCCACATGTTTAAATTCAGAGTCTTGCAGATATTATACCCTAACAGGAGAGAAGGTAATACATTAGGTACTCTAGAGCTATATGAATTGAAATGGATTTTAACACTCAGGGCACATATAGAGCCAGGACTAAATACAGCTCTTAGTATCAGACCAGCGCTGTTATGAAAGAATATATGTGCCACTATTATATGTGACTGACATGAATTACAGAATCATACTAAAAACAACTAATGACTCATACTTATATGTGGTTTTTGGAAAGTTTATATATATTTTTTATTATCAAAAATTAATTTTACTGTATGCGTATAATAGTCATAATATATTTAATACTATGACGTTTTTAAAGTACAAATTAACTGATTATGATATATGCCTGTATGAAATGCATAGGAGGGTTATTATACCATTGAGTTATATATTAGGTATTGGCCTTCTGGCCTTACTATGTTATACTTCATTTTCCTCAAACATTTGTTTTCTGTTCAGTTTATTTTTTCCATTTTTCTTTCTTCTTTCATTTAACTTCCATTTTTCCTTATATTCCATCCTTCCCCCCCTTCCCCTCCACCTCCCTTCTCCTCTTCCCTTTTTTTTTCCTTTTTTTCCTTTTCCCTCTTTCCCGTCCCGTTCCCCCCCCTCCATCCCCTCCACCTCCCCCCCTTTTCCCCTTTTTCTTTACGATCGTTCCTTCCCTCTTTCCTCCCTCCCCCCCTTTCCATGTTCCTTGTCTCATCTGATTCCCTTTCTTTCCTCCCCTTCCTTCTCCTTCCCCCTCTTTCCCTCCCCTTCTTTACTCTTCTTGTCTTGTTTCATCTTCCTCTTCCCTTCCCTTCTTTTCCTTTCCCTTTTCTTCCTCGTTCCCCTTCCTTTCCTTGATCCATTTTTCACTACCTATTTTATTCCTTCTTTTATTTCTTTGTCCCTATCAGCTCCCATACACTGGCAGCATTTATATAACGCAGTATGAGGTATCCTTTAGAATCTATGATATAGCAAATGCAATACATCATGCTTTAGTAAAAGATATCTATATATAATTAATTTCTTAACTTAAGAATAATAGGAATTATAAATTTATATATTAGTATGAATCCAGTTGAGTATGCATATGCATAGATATTTTTGGATGGAAGGAAACTTTATTGTATATATTTTTTATACTTTTGCATTTCTATATTCTGTCATTTTTGTTACATCAGTGGAAAGGATGTTGAAAATTGTATTTAGATTTTCTATTAAGAACTTTTTACGAACGATGATATTTGTACTAATGAAGTTTAGTGATTTTTAAAATTGATAGATTGTTTTTTACCCGCCTAAATGTTTGTTAATTAGGGCGTATGCTACAACTATATAATGGCAACACTTATTCCTAAGCACTATAACCTGATGAAGCGCACTTGTTAGGTGCGTGAAAGCGCTTGTTCTGTTTTTACAATAAAAATCGTTGCTGCTAATCCATCGTGGAGGTTTCAGTGATTTGTTGGATAAGAACTTCAAAAGCAGTCTAACAAATTTCAATGTATCCAGATGACTACACTTTTTCACAGATCAGGAAACTAACTGCAGTTAGAGACAGCGAGTATTATCTCCTTGTATTATATTATATACAACAATTATCTACAAATGTCTAATCTTAAATAAGTGCAGAGAAAAGTATACGGAAAACAGCGTTTGTCAGTTGACATATGCAGGTGAATCTCAGCAGCCAACCACTCAGAAGATGAGCAGAATGATTAAAAAATGTGACCAGCACAGATTGTAATGCAAGCAGAACCCCCCATGCTAAGTTAACACAGAATTTCAAATGCAGTCTAACAACTTTTAATGTATCCAGATGGCTACACTTTGTCAGACTTCAGGCAACAAACTGCTGCTAGAGACAGGGAGTATTATTTCCATGTATTATATTATATATAACAATTATCTACAAATTTCTAATCTTGAATAAGTGCAGAGAAAAGTAAACTTAAATCAGCTTTTGTCAGTTGATTTATGCAGGTGAATCCCAGCAGCCAACCACTCGGAAGATGAGCAGAATGATTTAAAAATGAGACCAGCACAGAGTATGTTGCAAGCAGAAACCCCCAGGCTAAGTTAACACAGAAGTTCAAAAGCAGTCTAACAACTTTCAATGTATCCAGGTGGCTACACTTTTTCACACTTCAGGACACTAATTGCAGTTAGAGACAGGGAGTATCATCTCCCTATATTATATTATATATAACAATTATCCACAAATTTCTAATCTTAAATAAGTGCAGAGAAAAGTATACATAAATCAGCTTTTTCAGTTGATTTATTCAGGTGAATCTCTACAGCCAACCACTCGGATGATGAGCAGAATGATTAAAAAATGTGACCAGCACAGATTATAATACAAGCAGTGACCTCCAGGCTAAGTTAACACAGAATTTCAAAAGCAGTCTACCAACTTTCAATATATCCAAATGCCTACACTTTTTTACACTTCAGGTATCTGACTGCAGCTAGAGACAGGGAGTATTCTCTCCCTGTATTATATTATATATAACAATGATCTACAAATTACTAATTTTAAATAAGTGCAGAGAAGGGTATACTTAAATAAGCTTTTGTCAGTTCATTTATGCAGGTAAATCTCAGCAGCCAACCACTCGGAAGATGAGCAGAATTATTAAAAAAGCTGACTAGCACAAAGTATAATGCAAGCAGAACCCCCCCCCCCCTCACCAGGCTAAGTTAATACACAATTTCAAAAGAACTCCAGCAGCTTTCAGTGTATCCAGATGGTTATACATTTTCACACTTCAGTCAATTAACTGCAACTAGAGACAGGGAGTATTACCTTCCTGTATTATATTATATGTAACAATGATCTACAAATGTCTAATCTTAAATAAGTGCAAAGAAAGGTATACTTAAATCAGGTTTGGTCAGTTGATTTATGCAGGTGAATCTCAGCAGCCAACCACTCGGAAGATGAGACGAATGACTAAAAATTTGACCAGCACAGACTGTAATGAAAGCAGAAAGCCCCAGGCTAAGTTAACACAGAATTTCAAAAGCAGTCTAAAAACTTTCAATGTATCCAGATGGCTACAGTGTTTCACACTTCAGGCAACTAACTGCAGCTAGAGACAGGGACTATTATCTCCCTGTATTATATTACATATAACAATTATCTACAAATTTCTATCCTTAAATAAGTGCAGAGAAAATTATACTTAAATCTGCTTTTGTCAGTTGATTTATGCAGGTGAATCTCAGCAGACAACCACTCAATAGATGAACAGAATGATTAAAAATGTGTCCTGCACAGATTATAATGCAAGCAGAAAGCCCTAAGCTAAGTTAACAGGGAATTTCAAAAGCAGTCTAACACCTTTCAATGTGTCCAGATGGCTACACTTTTTCACACTTCAGGCAACTAACTGCCGCTAGAGACAGGGAGTATTGTCTCCCTGTATTATATGATATACAATTATCTACACATTTCTAATCTTAAGTAAGTGCAGAAAAAAGTATACTTAAATCAGGTTTTGTCAGTTGATTTATGCAGGTGAATCTCAGCAGCCAACGACTCGGAAGATGAGCAGAACAATTAAAAAATGCGACCAGCACATATTATAAGGCAAGCAGAAACCCCAAGGCTAAGTTAACACAGAATTTCAAAAGCAGTCTAACAACTTTCAATATATCCAGAAGGCTACACCTTTTCACACTTCAGGCAGCTGAATGCAGCTCGAGATAGGGAGTATTCTCTCCCTGTATTATAGTATATATAACAATTATATACAAATTACTAATCTTAAATAAGTGCAAAGTAGAGTATACTTAAATCAGCATTTGTCAGTTGATTTATGCAGGTAAATCTCAGCAACCAACCACTCGGAATATGAGCAGAATTATTAAAAAATCTGACTAGCACAGCTTATACTGAAAGCAGAACCGCCCCCACCCCAGGCTAAGTTAATACAGAATTACAAAAGCAGTCTAACAACTTTCAATGTATCCAGATGGCTACTCTTTTACACACTTCAGGCAACTAACTGCAGCTAGAGACAGGGAGTATTATCTTCCTGTATTATATTATATGTAACAATGATCTACAAATTTCTAATCTTAAATAAGTGCAGAAAAAAGTATACTTAAATCAGCTTTTGACAGTTTATTTATGTAGCTGAATCTCAGCAGCCAACCACTCGCAAGATGAGCAGAATGATTAAAAAATGTGACCAGCACAGATTATAATGCAAGCAGAACCCCCCACGCTAAGTTAACAAAAATTTTCAAAAGCAGTGCAACAACTTTCAATGCATCAAGATGGCTAAACTTTTTCACACTTCAGGCAACTAACTGCAGCTAGAGACTGAAAGTATTATCTCTCTGTATTATAGTATATATAACAATGATCTAAACATTTCTAATCTTAAATAAGTGCAAAGAAAAATATACTTAAATCAGCTTTTGTCAACTGATTTATGTAGGTGAATCTCAGCAGTCAACCACTCGGAAGATGAGAAGAATGATTAAAAAATGTGACCAGCACCGATTATAATGCAAGCAGAAACCCCAGGCTAAGTTAACACAGAATTTCAAAAGCAGTCTAAAAATTTTCAATGTATCCAGATGGCTACACTTTTACACACTTCAGGCAACTGACTGCAGCTAGAGACAGGGAGTATTATCTCCTTGTATTATATTATATATAACAATTATCTACAATTGTCTAATCTTAAATAAGTGCAGAGAAAGGTATACGGAAATCAGCTTTTGTCAGTTGCTATATGCAGGTGAATCTCAGCAGCCAATCACTCAGAAAATGAGCAGAATGATTAAAAATGTGACCAGCACCGATTATAATGCAAGCAGAAACCCCAGGCTAAGTTAACACAGAATTTCAAAAGCAGTCTAACAACTTTCAATATATCCAGATGGCTACACTTTTTCACACTTCAAGTAACTAACTGCAGCTAGAAACAGGGAGTATTACCTCCCTGTATTATACTATGTATAACAATTATCTACAAATTACTAATCTTAAATAAGTGCAGAGTAGAGTATACGTAAATCAGCTTTTGTCAGTTGATTTATGCAGGTAAATCTCAGCAACAAACCACTTGGAATATGAGCAGAATGATTAAAAAAATCTAACTAGCACAGATTATAATGAAAGCAGAACCGTCCCCCAGGCTAAGTTAAAACAGAATTGCAAAAGCAGTCTAATAACTTTCAATGCATCCAGATGATTACACTTTTACATACTTCAGGCAACTAACTGCAGCTAGAGACAGTGAGTATTATCTCCTTGTATTATATTATATATAACAATTATCTACAAATGTCTAATCTTAAATAAGTGCAGAGAAAAGTATACGGAAATCAGCTTTTGTCAGTTGATATATGCAGGTGAATCTCAGCAGCCAACCACTCGGAAGATGAGCAGAATGATTAAAAAATGTGACCAGCACAGATTATATTGCAAGCAGAACCCCCCCCCCCCCAGGCTAAGTTAATACAGAATTTCAAAAGCAGTCTAACAACTTTCAATGCATCCAGATGGCTACACTTTTTCAGACTTCAGACAACTAACTGCAGCTAGAGACAGGGAGTATTAGCTCCCTGTATTATATAGTATATAACAATTATCTAGAAATTTCTAATCGTAAATAAGTGCAGAGAAAAGTATACTTAAATTAGCTTTTGTCAGTTGATTTATGCAGGTGAATCTCAGCACCCAACCCGTCAGAAGATGAGCAGAATGATTAAAAATTATGACCAGCACAGGTTATAATGCAAGCAGAAAAACCAGGCTAAGTTAACACAGAATTTCAAAAGCAGTCTAACAACTTTCAATGTATCCAGATGTCTACACTTTTTCACACTTCAGGCAACTAACTGCAGCTAGAGACAGGGAGTATTATCTCCCTGTATTATATTATGTATAACAAATATCTACAAATTTCTAATCTTAAATAGGTGCAGAGAAAAGTATACTTAAATCAGCTTTTGTCAGTTGATTTATGCAGGTGAATCTCAGCAGCCAACCACTCAGAACAAGAGCCGAATGACCAAAAATGTGACCAGCACAGACTATAATGAAAGCACAAACCCCCACGATAAGTTAACACAGAATTTCAAAAGCAGTCTAACAACTTTCAATGTGTCCAGATAGCTACACGTTTTCACACTTCAGGCAACTAACTGCCGCTAGAGACAGGGAGTATTATTTCCCTGTATTATATTATATATAACAATTATAAACAAATTTCTGATCTTAATTAAGTGCAGAGAAAAGTATACTTAAATCAGGTATTATCAGTTTATTTATGCAGGTGAATCTTAGCAGCCAACCCCTCGGAAGATGAGCAAAGTGATTAAAAAATGTGACTAGCACAGATTATAATGCAAGCAGAAACCCCCAGGCTAAGTTAACACAGAATTTCAAAAGCAGTTTCAATGTATCCAGATGGCTACACTTTTTCACACTTAAGGCAACTAACTGCTCGACCTGCCCTGTGCAATTCAAACCTTATAACAAATTAATACCAGCATTTTGTTGACAGCTCCCTTGACTTAAGAACGGATGCTCCTGCTACTGCCCATCCTGCCCTGTGTAACTCAAAGCTTAAAACAGATTAATGCCATTGTTTTGTGGGTAGCTCCATTCATCTAACAGCAGATTCTCCTGCTATTGCCCATCCTGCCCTGTGCAATTCAAACCTTATAACAGATTAATACCAGCATTTTGTGGGTAGCTCCCTCCACTTAAGAACGGAAGCTCCTGCTATTGCCCATCCTCCCCTGTTCAATTCAAAGCTTATAACAGATAAATACCAGCATTTTATGGGTAGCTCCCTCCAATTAAGAATGGATGCTCCTGCTACTGCCCATCCTGCCCTGTGCAATTCAAACCTTATAACAGAATAATACCAGCATTTTGTGGGTAGCTCTCTCTAATTAAGAATGGATGCTCCTGCTACTGTCCATCCTGTCCTGTGCAATTCAAACCTTATAAGAGATTACTACCAGCATTTTGTGGGTAGCTCCCTCCACTTAAGAATGTATGCTCCTGCTACTGCCCATCCTGCCCTGTGCAATTTAAACCTTATAAGAGATTAATACCAGAGTTTTGTGGGCAGCTCCTTCCACTTAAGAAAGGACACTCCTTCTACTGCTCATCCTGCCCTGTGCAATTCAAGCCTTATAAGAGATTAAAATCAGCATTTTGTGGGTAGCTCCCTCCACTTAAGAATGGATGCTACTGCCCTATGCAATTCAAAGCTTATAACAGATTAATGCCAGAGTTTGGTGGGTAGCTCCTCCACTTAAGAAAAGATGCTACTTCTATACCTAATTCTGTCCTGTGCAATTCAAACCTTATAACAGATTAATACCAGCGTTTTGTCGGTAGCTCCCTCAACTTAAGAATGGACGCCCCTGCTACTGCCCATCCTGCCCTGTGCAATTCAAACCTTATAACAGATTAATACCAGCGTTTTGTCAGTAGCCCCTGCCCCTTAAGAAATGATGCTCCTGCTACTGCCCTGTGCAATTCAAACCTTATAACAGATTAATACCAGCATTTTGTGGGTATCTCCCTCCACTTAAGAATGGATGCTCCTGCTATTTCCCATCCAGCCCTGTTCACTTCAAACCTTATAACAAATTGATACTAACATTGTATGGGTAGCTCCCTCCACTAAATAATGGACGCTCCTGCTACTCCCCATCCTGCCCTGTGCAATTCAAACCTTATAACAGATTAATATCTGCGTTTTGTGGGTAGCTCCCACCACATAAAAACGGATGCTCCTGCTACTGCTCTGTGCAAGTCAAACCTTATAACAACTTAATACCAGCATTTTGTGGGTAGCTCCCTCCACTTAAGAACGGGTGCTCCTGCTATTTCCCATCCTGCCCTGTGCAATTCAAACCTTATAACAGATTAATACAAGCATTTTGTGGGTAGCTGCCTCCACTTAAGAATGGACGGTCCTGCAACTGCTCATCCTGCCCTGGGCAATTCAAACCTTATAACAGATTAATACTTGCTTATTTTGGGTAGCTCCCTCCATTTCAGAATGGACGCTCCAGCTACTGCCCATCCTGCCCTATGCAATTCAAACTTTATAACAGATTACTATCAGCATTTTGTGGGTAGCTCCCTCCACTGAACAACATATGCTCCTGCTACTGGCCATCCTGCTCTGTGCTATTCAAACAGATTAATTCAATTATAACAGATTAATACCAGCATATTGTGCATAGTGCCTTCCACTTATGAATGGAAATTCCTGCTACTGCTCATCCTGCTCTGTGCAATAAAAGCATTATAACAGATTAATACCAGCGTTTTGTGGGTAGCTCCCTCCACTTAAGAACAGACACTTCTGCTACTGCCCATCCTGCCTTGTGTAACTCAAACCTTATAACACATTATTTATTTATTTTATTTATTTGCATTTGTTTAACCAGGATAGTCCATTGGGCCAGAAGAACCCGTTTTCAATGGAGTCCTGGGGAGAAAAGCTCCACTTACAGATTACACAAATTTAGGATATACACATCAATTGCAATATACATATAGATTACATGAGAATTAGTAAGGTTAACATTGTACAATTGTTGTAATTAGACAGATCAAGAGTGATACAATCAAAGGTGATAATGACAATAATATAATGTATAAAATTCTTTTTTTTTTTTTTTTTTTTTTTTTTTTTTTTTTTTGTGGGATTGAGGAGAGGTAGTTAGTTGTAGTAGGATAACAGATTGCTGGGTGTTGTATATTGGAAGCAAGCATGAGCTTGCTACCTGGGATTTGACAGAAGGAAGAGAGAAAGTGTTAAAGTGGTGAGTAGGTTATGAGGGGTGTGAGCAGGAACATTCCCATGAGGAGGTTAGATGAGACTGGAGTGATTTTTTAAAGGATGGGAGGCTAGTAATGGTACAGATGCAGGGGGGAAGGGAGTTCCATATTCGTGCTAGTGAGAAGGATAGGAGGTTTTGTTCTGGAGTGTGGAGAGGTCTGTGAATTTCTATGAGGTTTTGAATGTTTGATCTTAGATGTCTTTGAGTGTGGTGCATTTTAAAAGTAGTAGAGAGTGCGGGACAGAGGGAAGGGTGGAAAATCAGTTTGTGAGCATAGGTGAGCTGAGTGTAGGAGAGGTAGTTGGGTAGTTCTAACCAGTTGAGTTTGTGGAGGGGTTCACAGTGGTGGGTAGATGATTTGTTACTAGTGGTGAATCTAGCAATTTTATTGTAATAAGAGGATAGCTTGGTTTTGATAGTAGATTGTAGGTTTGTAAGTAGAGGTGCTCCATAGAGAAGGGAGGGTAAGAGATATGTAGTAGAGAGAGTAAGCTTAGTAGTTGGGGTAAGGAACTGATTGTGTCGGTATAGCATGCCAAGTTTTTGGTGTTTTTTTTTATGTTCAGTAGTAGGTGGGAGTTGAATTTAAGCTTGCCATCAATTTGGACTCCTAGTAGTTTGGTTTCTGTTACCAGCTCAAAAGGTATGTTATTTTGGCTGTTGATGGAGACTAAATGATGATCAATGTTAGTAGTTTTAGAGGGGGTAAATATCATAAGTTTGGTTTTAGCAGCATTGAGTGCTAGATGGTTGTCTTTCATCCACCTTTCAGTGGTGGAGAAGGCATCTTGAGTCAGTTTTAAAAGAGTTGGGATGGAAGAGGCAGAACAGATGATTGTGGAATCATTTGCATATTGAATAATGTTAGCAAGAGGGATAGAGTGGTAAAAGTCATTAATGAAAATATTAAAGAGAAGGGGGCCCAATATTGAACCTTGTGGGACACCTGTTGGGGTGTTGAGGAAGGAGGAGGTGGTGTTTTTCCACTTGACTGCTTGTTGCCTATTGGAGAGATAGCTGGAAAACCAGTTGAGGGAAGAGGGAGAGAGGTTTAGGTTTGATAACTTAGTAAGAAGTAGGTGATGAGAGATGGTGTCAAAGGCCTTAGAGAGATCGAGAAGAATGGTAGATACAGTGTAGCCAGAGTCTGTAGCTTTATTCACAGTTTCGTGGAAGGATAACAGGGCAGTCATGGTACTATGATGAGGTCTGAATCCGTGTTGGGTAGGGGTTAATAAGTTGCTGTCCAAGAGATGGGGAAGGAGTTGAAGGTGGATGCATTTCTCTAGGACTTTAGAAATCGGAGAGAGGATAGCAATGGGATGGAAGTTGGTAATATTAGTATTACTTCCTCCTTTGTGTAGGGGTATGATGTAAGCTTTTTTCCAGGTTTGTGGGACTAAACTTTATCGGATAGAGCAACTGATTAGGATACTAATAGGGAGGTTAATAGCTTCAGCAGCTATGCTGAGGTAGTATGAGGGAATGTTATCAGGGGCATTGGTGCATGGTTTTAATTTCTGTAGAGGTTTATTTATGGTGGAGGTAGGAATGGGTTTAATCAAAAATGGAGGGGGGTGGGATGATGGAGTATGAGAGAAACAAGTTGGAGGGGGAGATGGGTCTGGAGAAGTGGAGGTTGGAGGTGGATTATTAGTAAAAGATGTAAGTTTGGAAATAGATTGTATGAAAAAAGAATTGAATTGGGTAGCAAGGTCTATGTCTTGTACATTTGGGCAAGGGTTCGGGTTTTCTGTAGTCCCAGGTTTTAAGAGGGTAGTTATACCTTTCCAGAACTTTTGTGGGTTAGATTTATGGTTATTTTGAAGTTGGATGTAGTAGTTTTTGGCGATCTGCTGAGATAAGTTTTTTAACTGTGTTACGAATAGTTTTGTATTCACTGATACCAGGATTTTGTGGGTAGGTCCCTCAACTTAAGAATGGACTCACATGCTACTGCCCATTCTTCCCTGTGCAATTCAAGTCTTATAACAGGTTAATACCAGCATTTTGTGGATAGCTCCCTCCACTTAAGAACAGATGCACCCGCTATTTCCCATCCTGCCCTGTACAATTCACACCTTGTAACACAATAATACCAGCATTTGGTGGGTAGCTCCCTTCACTTCAGAACGGACACTCCTGCTACTGCCCATCCTGCCCTGTGTAACTCAAACCTTATAACAGATTAATACCAGCATTTTGTGGGTAGCCCTTCACATAAGAATGGATGCTCCTACTATTGCCCATCTTTCGCTGTGCAATTCAAACCTTATAAAAAATTAATACCAGCATTCTGTTGGTAGCCCCCACCGCTAAAGAATGAATGCTCCTGCTTCTGCCTATCTTGCCTTGTGCAAGTCAAGCCTTAAAACAGATTAATACCAGAGATTTGTGGGTAGCTCCCTTCACTTAAGTTAGGACGCTCCTGATAGACCCCATCCGGCCCTATTCAATTCAAACCTTATAACAGATTAATACTAGCATTTTGTGGGTAGCTCCCTCCATTTAAGAATGGATGCTCCTGCTACTGCCCATCCTGCCCTGTGCAATTTAAACTTTATCAGAGAGTAATACCAGAGTTTTGTGGGTAGCTCCCTCCACTTAAGTTACGACGCTCCTGCTAGACCCCATCGGGCCCTGTGCAATTCAAACCTTATAAGAGATTAATACCAGCGTTTTGTGGGTAGCTCCCTGCACTTTAGAATGGACGCTCCTGCTTTTGCCCATCCTGTCCTGTGTAATTCAAACCTTTCAACAGATTAATACCAGCATTTTGTTGGTAGGTCCCCCCACTAAAACACAGAAGCGCCTACTACTGCCACTCTTGCCCTGCGCAATTCAAACCTTAAAATAGATTAATACAAGCGTTTTGTGGGTAGCTCCCTCCACTTAAGAATGCCGCTCCCGCTACTACCCATCCTGCCCTACGGAATTCAATCCTTATAACAGATTAATATCAGCATTTTGTGGGTAGCTTCCTCCACTTAAAAATGGATGCTCCTGCTATACCCAGTCCTGACCTGTGCAATACAAAATTTATAACAGATTAAAACCAGTGTTTTGTGACTGCTCCCTCCACTTAAGAATGAATGCGCCTACTATGGTCCATCCTGCCATGTGCAATTCAAACCTTATAACAGATTTAATACAAGCATTTTGTGGGTAGTCCCCTACACTTAAGAATGGATGCTCCTGATACTGTCCATCCTGCCCTGTGCAATTCAACCCTTATAACTGATTAATACTAGTGTTTTGTGGGTAGCTCCTTCCACTTAAGAAAAAACACTCCTGCTACTGCCCATCCTGCCCTGTGTAACACAATCTTTAAAAAAGATTTATACCAACATTTTGTGGGTAGCTCCCTTCTCTTAAGAATGAATGCTCCTGCCACTGCCATCCTGTCCTGTGCAATTCAAACCTTCTAACAGATTAATACCAGAGTTTTGTGGGTAGCTCCCTCTAATTAAGTTAGGACGTCCTGCTAGACCCCATCCTGCCCTGTGCAACTCAAACCTTATAACAGATAATTACCTGCATTTTGTGGGTAAATCTCTACACTTTAGAATGGATGCTCCTGCTACTGCTCATCCTGCAGTGTGTAATTCAAAGCATATAACAGATTAATACCAGCGTTTAATGAGCCGCTCCCTCCACTTAAGAACAGAAGGGCCTACTACTGCCCATCCTGCCCTGTGCAACTCAAACCTCAAAAAAGATTAATACCTATGTTGTGCGTAGCTCCCTCCAATTAAAAATGGGTGCTGCTGCTACTGCTCATCCTACCCTGTGCAATTCAAACCTTATAACAGATTAAATTCAGCATTTGTGGGTAGCTCCCTACACTTAAGAACAGATGCTCCTGCTATTGCCCATACTGCCCTGTGCAATTCAAACCTAATAACAATTTAATATCAGAGTTTTGTGGGTAGCTCGATCTACTTAAGTTAGGACGCTCCTGCTAGACCCCACCCTGCCCTGTGCAGTTCAAACCTTATAACAGATTAATATCAGCATATTGTGAGTAGCTCCCTCCACTTAAGAATGGATGCTCCTGTTACTGCCCATCCTGCCCTGTGCAATTCAAACCTTATAACAGATTAGTACTAGCATTTTGTGGGTAGCTCCCTCCATTTAAGAAAGGATGCCCCTGCTACTGCCCATCCTGCCCTGTGCAATTCAAATCTTATAAGAGAATAATACCAGCGTTTTGTGAGTAGCTCTCTCCACTGAAGAACAGACACTGCTGCTACTTCCCATCCTGCCCTGTGCAATTCAAACCTCAAAAATGATTAATACCAATGTTGTGGGTAGCTCCATCCAAAAAAAAACAAGCACTCCTGCAACTGCCCCTCCTGCCCTGTGTAACTCAAACCTTATAACACATTAATACCAGCATTTTGTGGGTAGCTCCCTCCAATTATGAACAGACGCTCCAGCTACTGCTCATCCTGCCCTGTGCAATTCAAAGCTTATAACAGATTAATACCAGCGTTTTGCGGGTAGCTCCCTCAACTTAAGAATGGACGCTTCTGCTACTGGTCATCCTGCCCTGTGCAAATCAAAGCTTATAACAGAGTAATAACAGCATTTCGTGGGTAGCTCCTGCCACTTAAGAATGGATGGTCTAGCTACTACCCATCCCGCCCTGTGCAATTCAAACCTTATAACTCATTAATACCAGCATTTTGTGGGTAGCTCCCTCCACTTCATAATGGACGCACCTGCTACTGCCCATCCTGCCTTGTGCAATTCAAACCTTATAACAGATTAAGTCCAGCGTTTTGTGGGTAGCTCCCTCCACTTAAGAACGGATGTGCATACTACGGCACATCCTGCCATGTACAATTCAAACCATATAACAGATTAATACCAGTATTTTGTGAGTAGCTCCCTGCACTTAAGAATGGATGCTCCTGCTACTGCCCATCCTGCCCTATGCAAATCAAAGCTAGTAATAATTTAATAACAGAGTTTTGTGGGTAGCTCGATCTACTTAAGTTAGGACGCTCCTGCTAGATCCCATCCTGCCCTGTGAAATTCAAACCTTATAACAGATTAATACCTGCATTTTGTGGGTAGCTCTCTGCACTTTAGAATGGATGCTCCTGCTACTGCCTATCCTTTCCTGTGCAATTCAAACTTTATATGAGATTAATGTCAGCGTTTTGTAGGTAGCTCTCTCCACTTAAGAATGGACGCTTCTGCAACTGCCCATCCTGCCTTGTGTAACTCAAACCCTAAAACAGAAATATACCAACGTTTTGTGAGTAGCTCCCTTCACTTAAGAATGGATGCTCCTGGTACTGCCCATCCTGCCCTGTGCAATTCAAACCTTATAACAGATTAATGCTAGCATTTTCTGGGAAGCTCCCTCCACATAAGAACGGACACTCCTGCTACTGAACATCCTGCCCTGTGCAATTCAAGCCTTATAATAGATTAATACCAGCATTTTGTTGGTAGCTCCCTCCACTTACGAACGGATGCTCCAGCTATTGCCAATCCTGCCCTGTGTAACTCAAACCATAAAACAGATAAATACCAGCGTTTTGTGGGTACCTCCCTTCACTTAAGAATGGATGCTCCTGCTACTGCCCATCCTGCCCTGTGCAATTCAAACCTCATAAAAGATTAACACCAGCATTTTGTGGAAAGCTCCCTCCACTTAAGAACAGATGCTATTGCTATTTCCCATCCTGCCCTGTGCAATTCAAACCTTATAACACATTAATACCAGCATTTTGTGGGTAGATCCCTCCACTTAAGAACGGACGATCCTGCTACTGCCCATCCTGCCCTGTGTAACTCAAACCTTATAACAGATTAATACTAGCATTTTGTGGGTAGCCCCTTCACATAGGAATGGATGCTCCTGTTATTGCCCATCCTTCGCTGTGCAATTCAAACCTTATAACAGATTAATACCAGCATTTTGTTGGTAGCTCCCTGCACTTATGAACGGACGCTCCTGCTATTGCCAATCCTGCCCTGTTCAATTCAAACCTTCTAACGGATTAATACCAGCATTTTGTGGGTAGCTCCCTCCACTTTTGAACAGACACTTTTGCTTCTGCACATCCTGCCCTGTGTAATTTAGACCTTATAACAGATAAATATCAGCATTTTGTAGGTCGCTCCCTCGACTTATGAATGGATGCTCCTGCTACTGCCATCTTGCCCTGTGTAACTCAAACCTTAAAACAGATTAATACCAACGTTTTGTGGGGAGCTCCCGACATTTAAGAACGGATGTCCTGCTACTACCCATTCTGCCCTGTGCAATTAAACCTTATAACAGATTAATACCAGCGTTTTGTGGGTAGCTCCCTCCACTTAAGAACGGATGCTCCTGCTATTGCCCTTCCTGCCCTGTTCAATAAAAACTTTATAACAGATTAATACCAGCGTTTTGTCGGTAGCTCATTCCACTTAAGAACGGATGCTCCTCTCCTACTACTGCCCATCCTGCCCTAACTCAAACCTTATAACAGATTAATACCAGCATTTTGTGGGTAGCCCCTTCACATAAGAATGGATGCTCCTGCTAATGCCCATCCTTCGCTGTGCAATTCAAACCTTATAACAGATTAATACCAGCATTTTGTTGGTAGCTCCCCCCACTTAAGAACGGACGCTCCTGCTATTGCCAATCATGCCCTGTTCAATTCAAACCTTCTAACAGATTAATACCAGCATTTTGTGGGTAGCTCCCTCCACTTATGAACAGACGCTTTTGCTACTCCACATCCTGCCCTGTGTAATTCAGGCCTTACAACAGATAAATACCAGCATTTTGTAGATCGCTCCCTCGACCTATGAATGGATGCTCCTGCTACTGCCCATCTTGCCCTGTGTAACTCACAACCTTAAAACAGATTAATACCAACGTTTTGTGGGTAGCTCCCGACATTTAAGAACGGATGTCCTGCTACTGCCCATTCTGCCCTGTGCAAATAAACCTTATAACAGATTAATACCAGCGTTTTGTGAGTATCTCCCTCCACTTAAGAATGGACGCTTCTACAACTGCTCATCCTGCCCTGTGCAATTCAAACCTTATAACAGATTAATACCAGCATTTTTTGGGAAGCTCCCTCCACTTAAGAATGGATGCTCATACTACAGCCCATCCTGCCATGTGCAATTCAAACTTATAATAGATTAATACTAGCTTTTTGTGGGTAGTTCCCTCCACTTAAGAATAGACGCTCCTGCTACTGCCACTCCTGCCCTGTGCAATTCAAACCTTACAGCAGATTAATACCACCGTTTTGTGGGTAGCTCCCTCCACTTAAGAAAGGACACTCCTGCTGCTACCCATCCTGCCCTATGCAGGTCAAACTTTATAACAGATTAATATAAGTGATTTGTGGGTAGCTCCCTCCACTTAACAATGTATGCTCCTGCTACTGCCCATCCTGCCCTGTGCAATTCAAACCTTATAACAGATTAATACCATCATATTGTGCATAGCTCCTTCCACGTACGAATGGACACTCCTGCTACTGCTTATTCTGCCCCATGGAAGTCAAACCTTATAACAGATTAATACCACCATTTTCTGGATAGCTCCCTCCACTTAAGAATGGATACTCCTGCTATTTCCCATCCTGCTTTGTGCAATTTAAACCTTATAACAGATTAATACGAGCGATTTGTGGGTAGCTCCCACTGCTTAAGAACGGATGCTCCTGCTGCTGCTATCCTGCCCTCTGCAATTCAAACCTTCTGACAGATTAATACCAGCATTTCATGGGTAGCTCCCCCCACTTAATAAAGGACGGTCCTACTATTGCCCATCCTGTTCTGTTCAGTTCAAACTTTGTAAAAAATTAATACCAGCATTTTATGTGTAGCTCCCTCCACTTAAGAAAGAACACTCCAGCTACTGCCCATCCTGCCCTGTGCAATTCAAACCTTACAATAGATTAATGCCAGTATTTTGTGAGTAGCTCCCTCCACATAAGAAAGGATTCTCCTACTATTGCCCATCCTGTCCTGTTCAATTCAAACCTTGTAAAAAATTAATACCAGCATTTTGTGTGTGGCTACCTCCACTTAAGAACATATGCGCCTACTACTGCCCATCCTGCCCTATGCAATTCAAATTATAAAAGATTAATATCAGCGTTTTGTGGGTAGCTCCTGCCACTTAAGAACGGATGCTACTGCTACTGCCCATTCTTCCCTGTGCAATTCAGACTTTATACTAGATTAATACCAGCATTTTGTAGGTAGCTCTCTCCACTTAAGAACGGACGCTTCTGCAACTGCTCATCCTGCCCTGTGCAATTCAAACCTTACAACAGATTAATACCAGCGTTTTGTGGGCAGCTCCCTCCACTTAAGAACGGATGTGCATACTACGGCTCATCCTGCCATGTACAATTCAAACCTTATAACAGATTAATACCAGTATTTTGTGAGTAGCTCCCTGCACTTAAGAATGGATTTTCCTGCTACTGCCCATCCTGCCCTGTGCAATTCAAACCTAATAACAATTTAATATCAGAGTATTGTGGGTAGATCGATCTACTTAAGTTAGGATGCTCCTGCTAGACCCCACCCTGCCCTGTGCAGTTCAAACCTTATAACAGATTAATACCAGCATTTTGTAGGTAGCTCCCTCCACTTAAAAATGGGTGCTCTTGCTACTATCCCTACTGCCCCGTGCAATTCAAACCTTATAACAGATTAATATCAGCATTTTGTGGGTAGCTCCCTCAACTTAAGAATGGATGCTCCTGCTACTTCCCATCCTGCCCTGTGTAACTCAAACCTTAAAACAGAAATATACCAACGTTTTGTGGGTAGCTCCCTTCACTTAAGAATGGATGCTCCTGGTAATGCCCATCCTGCCCTGTGCAATTCAAGCCTTATAACAGATTAGTACTAGCAATTTGTGGGTAGCTCCCTCTATTTAAGAAAGGATGCCCCTGCTACTGCCCATCCTGCCCTGTGCAATTCAAACCTCATAACAGATTAATACTAGCATTTTTTGGGTAGCTCCCTCCACGTAAGAACGGACACTGCTGCTACTTCCCATCCTGCCCTGCACAATTCAAACCTCAAAAAAGATTAATACCAATGCTATGGGTAGCTCCCCCCAATAAAAAAGGGCACTCCTGCAACTGCCCCTCCTGCGTTGTGCAATTCAAACCTAAAACAGATTAATATCAGCATTTTGCGTGTAGCTCCCTCCACTTAAGAAAGGATGTTCCTGCTACTGCCCATCCTGCCCTGTGTAATTCAAACCGTATAACAGATTAATGCCAGTGTTTTGTGGGTAGCTCCCTCCACTTACGAACGGACACTGTTGCTACTTCCCATCCTGCCCTGTGCAATTCAAACCTCAAAAAAGATTAATACCAATGCTGTGGGTAGCTCCACCCAATAAAAAAGGGCACTCCTGCAACTGCCCCTCCTGCGTTGTGCAATTCAAACTTAAAACAAAAATATCAGTGTTTTGTGTCAAACCTTATAACAGATTAATATCAGCATTTTGTGGGTAGCTCCCTCCACTTAAGAATGGATGCTCCTGTTACTGCCCATCCTGCCCTGTGCAATTCAAACCTTATAACAGATTAGTACTAGCATTTTGTGGGTAGCTCCCTTCATTTAAGAAAGGATGACTCTGCTACTGCCCATCCTGCCCTGTGCAATTCAAACCTCATAACAGATTAATGCCAGCATTTTGTGGAAAGCTCCCTCCACTTAAGAACAGATGACCCTGCTATTTCCCATCCTGCCCTGTGCAATTCAAACCTTATAACACATTAATACCAGCGTTTTGTGGGTAGCTCCCTCCTCTTAAGAATGGACGCTCCTGCTACTGCCCATCCTGCCCTGTGTAACTCAAACCTTATAACAGATTAATACCAGCATTTTGTAGGTAGCCCCTTCACATAAGAATGGATGCTCCTGTTATTGCCCATCCTTCGCTGTGCAATTCACACTTTATAACACATTAATACCAGCATTTTGTCGCTAGCTGCCTCCACTAGCTCCCACCAATAAAAGGAGGGGGAGTATCCATATTCATAAAGGATACCCACACCTCCAGGTTAGTGGCAACGCACGAAGCATCGGAGACCATCCAGGTGCAATTAACCATAGGTAAAACTGCCCTACAGTTTGTAGCATGCTACAGACCACCTTCTCAAACTCAGGAAACCCACACAGCCTTCCTGAAGACACTGGAGAGTATGAATGTCTCTCCAAACACCATCATATTGGGTGACTTCAACTACCCAAACATAGACTGGGAACATTACTCAAGCCCCAACACCCTAGCCCAAAGGTTCCTGGAGTTCATAAACTCAAACGCTATGGAACAACTAGTCACCATTCCCACAAGAGGAGAAAATATACTAGACCTGATCATCACAAACATGGGGACAAAATGCTCCACACGAAGTATATCCCTCATTGGTGAGATCAGACCATAAATTAATCTCACTGGAGATCCACATCCGCCCCCACCCCAGCAAAAAGACCACAGTGAAGAACTTCTCAAAAGCAAACTTCACACTTCTTAAGACTGGAGTGGTATCCTTCAAGGCCCCGAGCCAGTGGAAACCACAACCCACGCTGCTGAAACCCTTACAAATGCCTTCTACGAGCACCTCCAGGAATGTATGGATCAAGCAATCCCTAATAAAATCAAGACCCTTTCCTCCAAAGGCAGGCACCCGGTCTGGTGGACCCCAGCCATAAACAAACTCTACAACAAGAGGAGAAAGCTACTACATGACAGAGCAAAATCCCTAAAGGGAAGGCATCTCTGATCAATACTAGCAAAAACTACGATCAGTCATAAAATCATCCAAGGCCAACTTTGAGAGAAAAATCGCTAATGACACAAAAGACAATCATAAGGCCTTCTTTAGCTATGTTAGAAACCTGGGTGGAAACTCCCAGATATGCTCAGAATTAGTCCAAAATGATAAAAAATCACTGAACCCACAGACATTGCCAACATACTGGCGGACAGTTTCAGTGCAAATTTCTCCCTCCCTCCCCCAAAAGGAGAAGTATCTATCCCACCAGAGTCTAGCCTCCCAAACATCTCAGATGCCCAGGTGAGAGCTGCTCTCTCTAAAGCATAAAACACAGCATCAATGGGACGGACGGTGTCCCCGGCTGTGTGCTACATGAACTCAATGAGGAACTAAACCCACACATAAGGCTGCTGTTTAATCTTAGCCTTACTACAGGATACGTACCCAAAGAATGGCGTACGGCAACTGTGGTCCCACTCCACAAAGGCGGTGCTTCTACGGACCTTGGAAATTACCGCCCAATAAGCTTGACGAGCCTTGTCTGCAAAGCTATGGAGAGGATCATAATGGAACTCATAAATAAAGACATTGGGGACCTACAGACACTGGGTCCTACCCAATTTGGCTTTGTCAAGGGCAGATCCTGCCTCTTGAACTTGGTCGACTTTTTCGAAACAGTCACTAAGGTCATTGATGAGGGTAAGGCAGTTCACACAGCCTATCTTGACCTAGCAAAAGCGTTCGACACAATACCCCACTAGGGCATCATAGAAAAGCTCACCAGCTTAGATGTAAACCCATATGTCACAAGATGGGTTGCAAACTGGCTCAAGGACAGAACGCACACAGGGTTAGAGTTGCTGGTGCCATGGCAGACTCTAAGCCGGTCACGAGCGGTGTCCCACAGGGCTCAGTCCTGGGCCCCCTCTTGTTCGGCATTTATTTTTCTGAAGTGCAGGCAAACATAGGGGGATTGTGGCTGACAAAATTTGCAGATGACTGCAAACTGGGCACCATAATTGACACTCCATCAGACACAGACATCCTCCAGAGAGGTCTCATAGAAATGGATAACTGGTGCCAGAGCCATGGCCTTAAGCTAAATGCCAAAAAATGTATAGTCATACCCTTTGGGAAAAACAAGGTAACCCCTAATTACCACATAGGTGGTAATCCATTAAACACAGAAGAAGTTATCAGGGACCTGGGGACTCAAGTTGACAGTAACCTCTCTTTTGACACTTACATTGCCAAAGTGGTTAGGAAGACCTTCTACATTGCCCACCTGATCATGAAGGGATTCACATCCAGATCAGGAGAGGTCATTGTACCCCTGTACTCTTCACTTATGAGACCAATGATTGAGTACAACGCCCCATTCGGAATGTACCTTACCCGACACCTGCAGCAGTTGGAAAGACCCCAAAAGTTCCTCACCAAAAGGATAAAAGGGCTCAAACATATGTCATACGATGCCCGACTGAAGAAACTCCAGCTCTATTCAGTCGCATACCGTCTGCTCAGAGGTGATCTATACCTGACATACAAGGCCATGTCCAACCCGGAATTAATGGACATGCTCCACCTCAAAAAATCCAAATCTACCAGAGCCACGAGAGCAAGAGACTTAAACCTCAACACGGATATAAATAGGACGTGCTGGAGGGACAGATTCATCACCCAGAGACTCCCTACACTATGGAACAGAATCCCAGTCCATGTGAGGCAGAGCCCCTCACTGACTCTGTTCAAGATTTCTCTTGAACAGCCCCTCACTGACTCTGTTCAAGAGAAATCTTGACGAGTGGATGGGAGATCGTAGGTTTACCCCGGGAATCATCTCTGTGTCACTGCTGGACAGAGGCACAGCAAACTAATGGGTATAGTATTCTCATCCTAAGGGGTGGTGAAAGCCACACACACTCTGGCTAGGCTTATAAATGCCCTAGGGCAGATAGCCTAGTATGAACCTATGAAGCTATGAACCTATGAACTTATGAACAGACGCTTTTGCCACTGCACATCCTGCCCTGTGCAATTCGAACCTTATAACAGATAAATACTAGCATTTTGTGGGTCGCTCCCACGACTTATGAACGGATGATCCTGCTACTGCCCATCTTGCCCTGTGTAACTCAAACCTACCAATGTTTTGTGGGTAGCTACCGACATTTAAGAACGGATGTCCTGGTACTGCCCATTCTGCCCTGTGCAATTAAACCTTATAGCAGATTAATACCAGTGTTTTGTGGGTAGCTCCCTCCACTTAAGAACGGATGCTCCTGCTATTGCCCTTCCTGCCCAGTTCAATAAAAACTTTTATAACAGATTAATACCAGCGTTTTGTGGGTACCTCCCTCCACTTAAGAACAGACGCTTCAGCAACTGCTCATCCTGCCCTGTGCAATTCAAACCTTAAAACAGATTAATACCAGTGTTTTTTGGGCAGTTCCCTCCACTTAAGAACGGATGCGCATACTACAGCCCATCCTGCCATGTGCAATTCAAACCTTATAACAGATTAATACTAGCTTTTTGTGGGTAGCTCCCTCCACTTAAGAACAGACGCTCCGTCTACTGCCCATCCTGCCCTGTGCAATTCAAACCTTACAGCAGATTAATACCAGCGTTTTGTGGGTAGCTCCCTTCACTTAAGAAAATACGCTCCTGCTACTGCCCCTCCTGCCCTGTGCAATTCAAACCTTAAAACAAATTAATACCAGCATTTTGAGGGTAGCTCCCTCCACTTAAAAACAGACGCTCCAGCTACTGCCCATCCTGCCCTATGCAATTCAAACTTTATAACAGATTAATATAAGCGATTTGTGGGTAGCTCCCTCCACTTAACAATGTATGCTCCTGCTACTGCCCATCCGGCCCTGTGCAATTAAAACCTTATAACAGATTAATACCACCATATTGTTCATAGCTCCTTCCACTTACGAATGAACACTCCTGCTACTGCTGATCCTGCCCCGAGGAATTCAAACCTTTTAAAAGATTAATACCAACATTTTCTGGATAGTTCCCTCCACTTAATAACGGATGCTCCTGCAATTTCTCATCCTGCTTTGTGCAATTTAAATCTTATAACAGATTAATACCAGCGTTTTGTGGGTAGCTCCCTCCACTTAAGAACGGATACTCCTGCTATTTCCCATCCTGCTTTGTGCACGTCAAACCTTATAACAGATTAATACCAGCGTTTTGTGGGTAGCTCCTCAACTTAAGAACGGACGCACCTGCTACTGCCCATCCTGCCCTGCGCAATTCAAACCTTATAACAGATTAATACCAAAGTTTTGTGGGTAGCTCCCGACATTTAAGAACGGACACTCCTGCTACTGAACATCCTGCCCTGTGCAATTCAAACCTTATAAAACATTAATACCAACGTTTTCTGGGTAGCTCCCGCCGCTTAAGATCGGATGCTCCTGCTACTACCCATCTTAACCTGGGCAATTCAAACCTTATAAATGATTAATACCAGCGTTTTGTGGATAGTTCTTTCCACTTAAGAATGGACGCTTCTACAACTGCTCATCCTGCCCTGTGCAATTCAAACCTTATAACAGATTAATACCAGCATTTTTTGGGAAGCTCCCTCCACTTAAGAATGGATGCTCATACTATAGCCCATCCTGCCATGTGCAATTCAAACTTATAATAGATTAATACTAGCTTTTTGTGGGTAGTTCCCTCCACTTAAGAATGGACGCTCCTGCTACTGCCACTCCTGCCCTGTGCAATTCAAACCTTACAGCAGATTAATACCAGCGTTTAGTGGGTAGCTCCCTCCACTTAAGAAAGGACACTCCTGCTACTGCCCCTCCTGCCCTGTGCAATTCAAACCTTAAAACAAATTAATACCAGCATTTTGTGGGTAGCTCCCTCCACTTAAGAATGGACGCTCCAGCTGCTACCCATCCTGCCCTATGCAGGTCAAACTTTATAACAGATTAATATAAGTGATTTGTGGGTAGCTCCCTCCACTTAACAATGTATGCTCCTGCTACTGCCCATCCTGCCCTGTGCAATTCAAACCTTATAACAGATTAATACCACCATATTGTGCATAGCTCCTTCCACGTACGAATGGACACTCCTGCTACTGCTGATTCTGCCCCGTGGAAGTCAAACCTTATAACAGATTAATACCACCATTTTTCTGGATAGCTCCCTCCACTTAAGAACGGATACTCCTGCTATTTCCCATCCTGCTTTGTGCAATTTAAACCTTATAACAGATTAATACGAGCGTTTTGTGGGTAGCTCCCGCCGCTTAAGAACGGATGCTCCTGCTGCTGCTATCCTGCCCTCTGCAATTCAAACCTTCTGACAGATTAATACCAGCATTTCATGGGTAGCTCCCTCCACTTAAGAAAGGACGGTCCTACTATTGCCCATCCTGTCCTGTTCAGTTCAAACTTTGTAAACATTTTTTGTAAAAAATTAATACCAGCATTTTATGTGTAGCTCCCTCCACTTAAGAAAGAACACCCCTGCTACTGCCCATCCTGCCCTGTGCAATTCAAACCATATAACAGACTAATAACAGTATTTTGTGGATAGCTCCTTCCACTTAAGAAAGAACACCCCTGCTACTGCCCATCCTGCCCTGTGCAATTCAAACCATATAACAGACTAATAACAGTATTTTGTGGATAGCTCCTTCCACTTAAGAATGGACGCTCCTGCTACTGCTCATCCCGCCCTGTGCAATTCAAACCTTACAACAGATTATTGCCAGTATTTTGTGAGTATCTCCCTCCACATAAGAAAGGATGCTCCTACTATTGCCCATCCTGTCCTGTTCAATTCAAACCTTGTAAAAAATTAATACCAGCATTTTGTGTGGGGCTACCTCCACTTAAAAAACATATGCACCTACTACTGCCCATCCTGCCCTATGCAATTCAAATTATAACAGATTAATATCAGTGTTTTGTGGGTAGCACCTGCCACTTAAGAACGGATGCTCTAGCTACTGCCCATTCTTCCCTGTGCAATTCAGACTTTATACTAGATTAATATCAGCATTTTGTAGGTAGCTCTCTCCACTTAAGAATGGACGCTCCTGCTACTGCCCGTCCTGGCTTGTGCAATTCAAAGCTTATAACAGATTCATACCAGCGTTTTGTGGGTAGCTCCCTCCACTTAAGAACGGATGCTTCTGCAACTGCTCATCCTGCCCTGTGCAATTCAAACGTTACAACAGATTAATACCAGCGTTTTGTGGGCAGCTCCCTTCACTTAAGAATGGATGCTCCTGGTAATGCCCATCCTGCCCTGTGCAATTCAAACCTCATAACAGATTAATACCAGCATTTTTTGGGTAGCTCCCTCCACTTAAGAACGGACACTGCTGCTACTTCCCATCCTGCCCTGCGCAATTCAAACCTCAAAAAAGATTAATACCAATGCTATGGGTAGCTGCCCCCAATAAAAAAGGGCACTCCTGCAACTGCCCCTCCTGCGTTGTGCAATTCAAACCTAAAACAAAAATATCAGTGTTTTGTGTCAAACCTTATAACAGATTAATATTAGCATTTTGTGGGTAGCTCCCTCCACTTAAGAATGGATGCTCCTGGTAATGCCCATCCTGTCCTGTGCAATTCAAACCTCATAACAGATTAATACCCGCATTTTGTGGCAAACCTCATAACAGATTAATACCCGCATTTTGTGGAAAGCTCCCTCCACTTAAGAACAGATGACTCTGCTATTTCCCATCCTGCCCTGTGCAATTCAAACCTTATAACACATTAATACCAGTGTTTTGTGGGTAGCTCCCTCCACTTAAGAAAGGACGCTCCTGCTACTGCACATCCTGCCCTGTGTAACTCAAAGCTTGTAACAGATTAATACCAGCATTTTGTAGGTAGCCCCTTCACATAAGAATGGATGCTCCTGTTATTGCCCATCCTTCGCTGTGCAATTCAAACTTTATAACACATTAATACCAGCATTTTGTCGCTAGCTCCCTCCACTTATGAACAGACGCTTTTGCCACTGCACATCCTGCCCTGTGCAATTCGAACCTTATAACAGATAAATACTAGCATTTTGTGGGTCGCTCCCACGACTTATGAATGGATGCTCCTGCTACTGCCCATCTTGCCCTGTGTAACTCAAACCTACCAACGTTTTGTGGGTAGCTCCCGACATTTAAGAACGGATGTCCTGGTACTGCCCATTCTGCCCTGTGCAATTAAACCTTATAACAGATTAATACCAGTGTTTTGTGGGTAGCTCCCTCCACTTAAGAAGGATGCTCCTGCTATTGCCCTTCCTGCCCAGTTCAATAAAACTTTTATAACAGATTAATACCAGCGTTTTGTGGGTACCTCCCTCCACTTAAGAACAGACGCTTCAGCAACTGCTCATCCTGCCCTGTGCAATTCAAACCTTATAACAGATTAATACCAGTGTTTTTTGGGCAGCTCCCTCCACTTAAGAATGGATGCGCATACTACCGCCCATCCTGCCATGTGCAATTCAAACCTTATAACAGATTAATACTAGCTTTTTGTGGGTAGCTCCCTCCACTTAAGAACAGACGCTCTGTCTACTGCCCATCCTGCCCTGTGCAATTCAAACCTTACAGCAGATTAATATCAGCGTTTTGTGGGTAGCTCTCTTCACTTAAGAAAAGACGCTCCTGCTACTGCCCCTCCTGCCCTGTGCAATTCAAACATTCAAACCTTAAAACAAATTAATACCAGCATTTTGAGGGTAGCTCCCTCCACTTAAAAACAGATGCTCCTGCTACTGCCCATCCAGCCCTGTGCAATTAAAACCTTATAACAGATTAATACCACCATATTGTTCATAGCTCCTTCCACTTACGAATGAACACTCCTGCTACTGCTGATCCTGCCCCATGGAATTCAAACCTTTTAAAAGATTAATACCAACATTTTCTGGATAGCTCCCTCCACTTAAGAACGAATGCTCCTGCAATTTCTCATCCTGCTTTGTGCAATTTAAATCTTATAACAGATTAATACCAGCGTTTTGTGGGTAGCTCCCTCCACTTAAGAACGGATACTCCTGCTATTTCCCATCCTGCTTTGTGCAAGTCAAACCTTATAACAGATTAATACCAGCGTTTTGTGGGTAGCTCCCTCAACTTAAGAACGGACGCACCTGCTACTGCCCATCCTGCCCTGCGCAATTCAAACCTTATAACAGATTAATACCAACGTTTTCTGGGTAGCTCCCACCAGATAAGATCGGATGCTCCTGCTACTACCCATCCTAACCTTGGCAATTCAAACCTTATAACAGATTAATACCAACGTTTTCTGGGTAGCTCCCGCCGCTTAAGATCGGATGCTCCTGCTACTACCCATCTTAACCTGGGCAATTCAAACCTTATAACAGATTAATACCAGCGTTTTCTGGATAGCTCTTTCCACTTAAGAAAGGGCGCTCCTGCTACTACCCATCCTAACCTGGGCAATTCAAACCTTATAAAAGATTAATACCAGCATTTTGTGGATAGTTCTTTCCACTTAAGAAAGGACGCTCTTGCTACTGCTCATCCTGCCTGTGCAATCTAAGCCTTATAACAGATTAATACCAGCATTTTGTGGGTAGCTCCCTCCACTTAAAAACGGATGCTCCTGCTACTGCCCATCCTGCCCTGTGCAATTCAAGCCTCATAACAGATTAATACCAGCATTTTGCGGAAAGCTCCCTCCATTTAAGAATGGATGCTCCTGCTAATCCTCATCCTGCCCTGTGTAACTCAAAACTTAAAATGGATTAATACCAACATTTGTGGGTAGCTCCCTCCACTTAAGAACGGATGCTCCTGCTACTGCCCATCCTGGCCTATGCAATCCAAATTATAACAGATTAATATCAGCATTTTGTGTGTAGCTCCCTCCACTTAACATACACTCCTGCTAATGCCTATCCTGCCCTGTGCAAATCAAATCTTATAACAGATTAATACCAGCATTTTCTGGAGAGCTCCTTCCACTTAAGAATGGTGCTCCTGCTATTTCCAATCCTTCCCTGTGTAACTCAAACCTTATAACAGGTTACTACCAGCATTTGGTGGGTAGCTCCTTTCACTTAAGAATGGACGCTCCTGTTACTGCTCATCCTGCCCTGTGCAATTCAAACCTTATAACAGACTAATGCCAGCATTTTGTGAGTAGATCCCTCAAGTTAAGAATGGATGCTTCTGCTACTGCCCTATGCATTTGAAATCTTATAACAGATTAATACCAGAGTTTTGTGGGTAGCTCCTCCGCTTAAGAAAGGGCGCTCCTGCTATACCACATCCTGTCCTGTGCAATTCAAACGTTATAACAGATTAATACCAGTGTTTTGCAGGTAGCTTCCACCACTTAAGAATGGATGCTCCTGCTACTGCCCATCCTGCCCTGTGTAATTCAAACCTTATAATAGATTAATACCAACGTTTTCTGGGTAGCTCCCGCCTCTTAAGTTCGGATGCTCCTGCTACTACCCATCCTAACCTGGGCAATTCAAACCTGATAAAAGATTAATACCAGCGTTTTGTGGATAGTTCTTTCCACTTAAGAAAGGATGCTTCTGCTACTACCCATTCTAACCTGGGCAATTCAAACCTTATAACAGATTAATACCAGCGTTTTGTGGACAGTTCTTTCCACTTAAGAAAGGACGCTCTTGCTACTGCTCATCCTGCCTGTGCAATCTAAGCCTTATAACAGATTAATACCAGCATTTTGTGGGTAGCTCCCTCCACTTAAGAACGGATGCTCCTGCTGCTGCCCTATGCAATTCAAACCTTATAACAGATTTAATACCAGTATTTTTTGGGAAGCTCCCTCCACTTAAGAACGGATGCGCATACTACAGCCCATCCTGCCATGTGCAATTCAAACCTTATAACAGAATAATACTAGCTTTTTCTGGGTAGCTCCCTCCACTTATGAATAGATGCTCTGTCTACTGCCCATCTTGCCCTGTGCAATTCAAATCTTATAACAGATTAATACCACCATATTGTGCATAGCTCCTTCCACTTACGAATGGACACTCCTGCTACTGCTGATCCTGCCCCATGGAATTCACACCTTATAAAAGATTAATACCAACATTTTCTGGACAGCTCCCTCCACTTAAGAACGGATGCTCCTGCTATTTCTCATCCTGCTTTGTGCAATTTAAACCTTATAACAGATTAATACCAGCGTTTTGTGGGTAGCTCCCTCCACTTAAGAACGGATGCTCCTGCTATTTCCCATCCTGCTTTGTGCAAGTCAAACCTTATAACAGATTAATACCAGCGTTTTGTGGGTAGCTCCGTCAACTTAAGAACGGACGCACCTGCTACTGCTCATCCTGCCCTGTGCATTTCAAACCTCATAACAGATTAATACCAGCATTTTCTGGAAAGCTCCCTCCACTTAAGAACAGATGCTCCTGCTATTTCCCATCCTGCCCTGTGCAATTCAAACCTTATAACAGATGAATGCCAGCATTTTGTGGGTAGCTCCCTCCACTTAGGAATGGACGCTCCTGCTTCTGCTCATCCTGCCCTGTGTAACTCAAACCTTATAGCAGATTAATACCAGCATTTTGTGGGTAGCCCCTTCACATAAGAATACATACTCCTGCTATTGCCCATCCTTCGCTGTGCAATTCAAACCTTAAAACAGAATAATACCAAAGTTTTCTGGGTAGCTCCCTTCACTTAAGAACAGATACTCCTGCTGCTGTCCATCCTGCCCTGTGAAATTCAAACCTTATAACAGATTAATACCAATGTTTTGTCAGTAGCTCCCGCAGCTTAAGATCGGATGCTCCTACTACTGCCCATCCTGTCCTGGGCAATTCAAACCTTATAACAGATTAATATCAGCGTTTTGTGGATAGCTCCTTCCATTTAAGAACGGATGCCCCTACTACTGCCCATTCTGCCCTGTGCAATTCAAACCATAAAACAGATGAATGCCAGCATTTTGTGGATAGCTCCTTTCACTTAAGAAGGGACGCTCCTGCTACTGCTCATCCTACCCTGTGCAATTTAAACCTTATAACAGATTAATATCAGAGTTTTGTGGGTAGCTCTTCTACATAAGAAAGGACGCTCCTGCTATACCCCATACTACCCTTTGCAATTCAAACCTTATAACAGGTAAATACCAGCATTTTGTGGGTAGCTCCCTCCACTTAGGAATGGACACTCCTGCTAATGCCCATCCTGCCCTGTAGAATTCAAACCATGAAACCGATTAATACCAACATTTTCTGGATAGCTCCTTCCACTTAAGAATGGATGCTCCTGCTACTGCCCATCCTGCCCTGTGTAACTCAAACCTTATAACAGATTAATACCTGCATGTTGTGGGTAGCTCCTTCAACTTAAGAACGGATGCAAATGCTCATCCTGCCCTGTGCAATTCAAGCCTTATAACAGATTAAAACCAGCATTTTGGGGATAGCTCCTTCCACTTAAGAATGGACGCTCCTGCTACTGCTCATCCTGCCTTGTGCAATTCACACTTTATAACAGATTAATATCAGCATTTTGTGCATAGTTCCCTCCACTTAAGAATAGATGCTCCTGCTACTGCCATCCTGCCCTGTGCAATTCAAGCCTTATAACAGAAGAATACCAGCATTTTGTGGGTAGCTCCCTCCACTTAATAACAGACGTTCCTGCTACTGCCAATTCTACCCTGTGCAAATCAAACATTCTAACAGACTAATATCAGCATTTTGTGGGCAGCTCCCTCCACTTAAGAACAGACGCTCCTGCTACTGCCCATCCTCCCTGTGCAAGTAAAACTTTATAACAGATTAATACCAGCGTTTTGTGGTTAGCTCCCTCCACTTAAGTACAGACGCTCCTGCTACTGACCATCCTGCCCTGTGTAACTCAAACCTTATAAAGTTTAATACCAGCGTTTTGTGGGTAGCCCCATCACTTAAGAATGGATGCTCCTGCTACTGCCCATTCTGCCCTCTTCAATTCAAACCTTATAACAGATTAATACCAGTGTTTTGTGGGTAGCTCCCTCCAATTATGAACAGACGCTCCAGCTACTGCTCATCCTGCCCTGTGCAATTCAAAGCTTATAACAGACTAATACCAGCGTTTTGTGGGTAGCTCCCTCAACTTAAGAATGGACACTTCTGCTACTGGTCATCCTGCCCTGTGCAATTCAAAGCTTATAACAGAGTAATACCTGCATTTTGTGGGTAGCTCCTGCCACTTAAGAATGGATGGTCTAGCTACTGCCCATCCCACCCTGTGCAATTCAAACCTTATAACACATTAATACCTGCATTTTGTGGGTAGCTCCCTCCACTTCATAATGGACGCACCTGCTACTGCCCATCTTGCCTTGTGCAATTCAAACCTTATAACAGATTAAGTCCAGCGTTTTGTGGGTAGCTCCCTCCACTTAAGAACAGATGTGCATACTACGGCACATCCTGCCATGTACAATTCAAACCTTATAACAGATTAATACCAGTATTTTGGGAGTAGCTCCCTGCACTTAAGAATGGATGTTCCTGCTACTGCCCATCCTGCCTTGTGTAACTCAAACCTTGAAACAGAAATATACCAACGTTTTGTGAGTAGCTCCCTTCACTTAAGAATGGATGCTCCTGGTACTGCCCATCCAGCCCTGTGCAATTCAAACCTTATAACAGATTAGTACTAGCATTTTGTGGGTAGCTCCCTCCATTTAAGAAAGGATGCCACTGCTACTGCCTATCCTGCCCTGTGCAATTCAAACCTCAAAAAAGATTAATACCAGCATTTTGTGGGTACCTCCCTCCACCTAAGAACAGATGCTCCTGCTATTTCCCATCCTGCTTTGTGCAAGTCAAACCTTATAACAGATTAATACCAGCGTTTTGTGGGTAGCTCCCTCAACTTAAGAACAGACGCACCTGCTACTGCTCATCCTGCCCTGTGCATTTCAAACCTCATAACAGATTAATACCAGCATTTTCTGGAAAGCTCCCTCCACTTAAGAACAGATGCTCCTGCTATTTCCCATCCTGCCCTGTGCAATTCAAACCTTATAACAGATGAATGCCAGCATTTTGTGGGTAGCTCCCTCCACTTAAGAATGGACGCTCCTGCTACTGCCCATCCTGCCCTGTGTAACTCAAACTTTATAACAGATTAATACCAGCATTTTGTGGGTAGCCCCTTCACATAAGAATACATGTTCCTGCTACTGCCCATCCTTCGCTGTGCAATTCAAACCTTAAAACAGATTAATACCAAAGTTTTCTGGGTAGCTCCCTTCACTTAAGAACAGATACTTCTGCTGCTGTCCATCCTGCCCTGTGAAATTCAAACCTTATAACAGATTAATACCAATGTTGTGTCAGTAGCTCCCGCAGCCTAAGATCGGATGCTCCTGCTACTGCCCATCCTGTCCTGGGCAATTCAAACCTTATAACAGATTAATATCAGCGTTTTGTGGATAGCTCCTTCCATTTAAGAACGGATGCCCCTACTACTGCCCATTCTGCCCTGTGCAATTCAAACCATAAAACAGATGAATGCCAGCATTTTGTGGATAGCTCCTTTCACTTAAGAAGGGACGCTCCTGCTACTGCTCATCCTACCCTGTGCAATTTAAACCTTATAACAGATTAATACCAGCATTTTGTGGGTAGCTCCTTCCACTTAAGAATGGATGCTCCTGCTAGTAGCTATCCTGCTCTGTGTAACTCCAACCTTAAAACAGATTAATACCAATGTTTTCTGGGTAGCTCCCTTCACTTAAGAACAGATGCTCTTGCTACTGCCCATCCTGCCCTGTGAAATGCAAACCTTATAACAGAGTAATACTAGCATTTTGTGGGTAGCTCCCTCCACTTAAGAATAGATGCTCCATCTACTGCCCATCCTGCCCTGTGCAATTCAAACCTTATAACAGATTAATATCAGAGTTTTGTGGGTAGCTCTTCCACTTAAGAAAGGACACTCCTGCTATACCCCATACTACCCTTTGCAATTCAAACCTTATAACAGATTAATACCAGCATTTTGTGGGTAGCTCCCTCCACTTAGGAATGGACACTCCTGCTAATGCCCATCCTGCCCTGTAGAATTCAAACCATGAAACCGATTAATACCAACATTTTCTGGATAGCTCCTTCCACTTAAGAATGGATGCCCCTGCTATTTCCAATCCTACCCTGTGCAATTCAAACCTTATAACAGTTTAATACCAGCTTTTTGTGGGTAGCTCCTTCCACTTAAGAATGGACGCACCTGCTACTGCCCATCCTGCCCTGTGCAATTCAAACCTTATAACAGATTAATACCAGCATTTTTTGGGTAGCTCTCACCACTTAAGATAGGATGCTCCTGCTACTGTGTATCCTGCCCTGTGCAAGTCAAACCTTTTAACAGATTAATACAAGCGTTTTGTGGGTAGCTCCTTCCACTTAAGAATGGACGCTCCTGCTACTGCCCATCCTGCCCTGTGTAACTCAAACCTTATAACAGATTAATACCTGCATGTTGTGGGTAGCTCCTTCAACTTAAGAACGGATGCAAATGCTCATCCTGCCCTGTGCAATTCAAGCCTTATAACAGATTAAAACCAGCATTTTGGGGATAGCTCCTTCCACTTAAGAATGGACGCTCCTGCTACTGCTCATCCTGCCTTGTGCAATTCACACTTTATAACAGATTAATATCAGCATTTTGTGCGTAGTTCCCTCCACTTAAGAATAGATGCTCCTGCTACTGCCATCCTGCTCTGTGCAATTCAAGCCTTATAACAGAAGAATACCAGCATTTTGTGGGTAGCTCCCTCCACTTAATAACAGACGTTCCTGCTACTGCCAATTCTACCCTGTGCAAATCAAACATTCTAACAGATTAATATCAGCATTTTGTGGGCAGCTCCCTCCACTTAAGAACAGACGCTCCTGCTACTGCCCATCCTCCCTGTGCAATTAAAACTTTATAACAGATTAATACCAGCGTTTTGTGGTTAGCTCCCTCCACTTAAGTACAGACGCTCCTGCTACTGACCATCCTGCCCTGTGTAACTCAAACCTTATAAAGTTTAATACCAGCGTTTTGTGGGTAGCCCCTTCACTTAAGAATGGATGCTCCTGCTACTGCCCATCCTGCCCTCTTCAATTCAAACCTTATAACAGATTAATACCAGTGTTTTGTGGGTAGCTCCCTCCAATTATGAACAGACGCTCCAGCTACTGCTCATCCTGCCCTGTGCAATTCAAAGCTTATAACAGACTAATACCAGCGTTTTGTGGGTAGCTCCCTCAACTTAAGAATGGACACTTCTGCTACTGGTCATCCTGCCCTGTGCAATTCAAAGCTTATAACAGAGTAATACCAGCATTTTGTGGGTAGCTCCTGCCACTTAAGAATGGATGGTCTAGCTACTGCCCATCCCGCCCTGTGCAATTCAAACCTTATAACACATTAATACCAGCATTTTGTGGGTAGCTCCCTCCACTTCATAATGGACGCACCTGCTACTGCCCATCTTGCCTTGTGCAATTCAAACCTTATAACAGATTAAGTCCAGCGTTTTGTGGGTAGCTCCCTCCACTTAAGAACAGATGTGCATACTACGGCACATCCTGCCATGTACAATTCAAACCTTATAACAGATTAATACCAGTATTTTGGGAGTAGCTCCCTGCACTTAAGAATGGATGCTCCTGCTACTGCCCATCCTGCACTATGCAAATCAAAGCTAGTAATAATTTAATAACAGAGTTTTGTGGGTAGCTCGATCTACTTAAGTTAGGACGCTCCTGCTAGATCCCATCCTGCCCTGTGAAATTCAAACCTTATAACAGATTAATACCTGCATTTTGTGGGTAGCTCTCTGCACTTTAGAGTGGATGCTCCTGCTACTGCCTATCCTTTCCTGTGCAATTCAAACTTTATACTAGATTAATGTCAGCGTTTTGTAGGTAGCTCTCTCCACTTAAGAATGGACGCTTCTGCAACTGCCCATCCTGCCTTGTGTAACTCAAACCTTGAAACAGAAATATACCAACGTTTTGTGAGTAGCTCCCTTCACTTAAGAATGGATGCTCCTGGTACTGCCCATCCAGCCCTGTGCAATTCAAACCTTATAACAGATTAGTACTAGCATTTTGTGGGTAGCTCCCTCCATTTAAGAAAGGATGCCACTGCTACTGCCTATTCTGCCCTGTGCAATTCAAATCTCAAAAAAGATTAATACCAATGCTGTGGGTAGCTCCCGCCAATAAAAAAGACACTCCTGCAACTGCCCTCCTGCGTTGTGCAATTCAAACCTTAAAACAGATTAATATCAGTGTTTTGTGGGTAGCTCCCAACACTTAAGAACAGATGCTGCTGCTACTGCTCATCCTGCCCTGTGCAATTCAAACCTTATAAAAGATTAATACCAGTGTTCTGTGGGCAGCTCCTGCCACTAAAGAACGGATACTCTAGCTACTGACCATCCAGCCCTGTGCAATTCAAACCTTAAAACAGATTAATACCAGCGTTTTTTGGGTAGCTCCCTCCACTGAAGAAAGGATGCTCCTGCTACTGCCCATCCTGCCCTGTGCAATTCAAACCTCATAAAAGATTAACACCAGCATTTTGTGGAAAGCTCCCTCCACTTAAGAACAGATGCTCCTGCTATTTCCCATCCTGCACTGTGCAATTCAAACCTTATAACACATTAATACCAGCGTTTTATGGGTAGATCCCTCCACTTAAGAACGGACGATCCTGCTAATGCTCATCCTGCCCTCTGTAACTCAAACCTTATAACAGATTAATACCAGCATTTTGTGGGTAGCCCCTTCCCATAGGAATGGATGCTCCTGCTATTGCCCATCCTTCGCTGTGCAATTCAAACATTATAACACATTAATACCAGCATTTTGTCACTAGCTCCCGCCACTTAAGAATGGACGCCCCTGCTACTACCCATCCTGCCCTGTGCAATTCAAACCTTATAACAGATTAATACCAGCATTTTGTTGGTAGCTCCCTCCACTTACGAACGGACGCTCCTGCTATTGCCGATCCTGCCCTGTTCAATTCAAACCTTCTATCGGATTAAGACCAGCATTTTGTGGGTAGCTCCCTCCACTTATGAACAGACACTTTTGCTACTGCACTTCCTGCCCTGTGTAATTCAGACCTTATAACAGATAAATACCAGCATTTTGTAGGTCACTCCCTCGACTTATGAATGGATGCTCCTGCTACTGCCCATCTTGCCCTATGTAACTCAAACCTTAAAACAGATTAATACCAACGTTTTGTGGGTAGCTCCCGACATTTAAGAACGGATGTCCTGCTACCGCCCATTCTGCCCTGTGCAATTAAACCTTATAACAGATTAATACCAGCGTTTTGTGGGTAGCTCCCTCCACTTAAGAACGGATGCTCCTGCTATTGCCCTTCCTGCCCTGTTCAATAAAAACTTTATAACAGATTAATACCAGCGTTTTGTGGGTAGCTCACTCCACTTAAGAATGGACGCTCCTCTCCTACTACTGCCCATCCTGCCCTGTGTAACTCAAACCTTATAACAGATTAATACCTGCATTTTGTGTGTAGCCCCTTCACATAAGAATGGATGCTCCTGCTAATGCCCATCCTTCGCTGTGCAATTCAAACCTAATAACAGATTAATACCAGCATTTTATCACTAGCTCCCGTCATTTAAGAATGGATGCTCCTGCTACTGCCCATCCTGCCCTGTGCAATTCAAACCTTATAACAGATTAATACCAGCATTTTGTTGGTAGCTCCCTCCACTTAAGAACGGATGCTCCTGCTATTGCCAATCATGCCCTGTTCAATTCAAACCTTCTAACAGATTAATACCAGCATTTTCTGGGTAGCTCCCTCCACTTATGAACAGACGCTTTTGCTACTGCACATCCTGCCCTGTGTAATTCAGACCTTATAACAGATAAATACCAGCATTTTGTAGGTCACTCCCTCGACCTATGAATGGATGCTCCTGCTACTGCCCCTCTTGCCCTGTATAACTCAAACCTTAAAACAGATTAATACCAAAGCTTTGTGGGTAGCTCCCGACATTTAAGAACGGATGTCCTGCTACTGCCCATTCTGCCCTGTGCAAATAAACCTTATAACAGATTAATACCAGCATTTTGTGAGTATCTCCCTCCACTTAAGAACGGACGCTTCTACAACTGCTCATCCTGCCCTGTGCAACTCAAACCTTAAAACAAATTAATACTAGCATTTTGTTGGTAGCTCCCCCCACTTAAGAATGGACGCTCCAGCTACTGCCCATCCTGCCCTATGCAGTTCAAACTTTATAACAGATTAATATAAGCGATTTGTGGGTAGCTCCCTCCACTTAACAATGTATGCTCCTGCTACTGCCCATCCTGCCCTGTGCAATTCAAACCTTATAACAGATTAATACCACCATATTGTGCATAGCTCCTTCCACTTACGAATGGACACTCCTGCTACTGCTGATTCTGCCCCGTGGAAGTCAAACCTTATAACAGATTAATACAACCATTTTCTGGATAGCTTCCTCCACTTAAGAACGGATACTCCTGCTATATCCCATCCTGCTTTGTGCAATTTAAACCTTATAACAGATTAATACAAGCGTTTTGTGGGTAGCTCCCGCCGCTTAAGAATGGATGCTCCTGCTGCTGCTATCCTGCCCTCTGCAATTCAAACCTTCTGACAGATTAATACCAGCATTTTTTGGGTAGCTCCCTCCACATAAGAAAGGACAGTCCTACTATTGCCCATCCTGTCCTGTTTAGTTCAAACTTTGTAAAAAATGAATACCAGTATTTTAAGTGTAGCTCCTTCCACTTAAGAAAGAACACTCCTGCTACTGCCCATCCTGCCCTGTGCAATTCAAACCTTACAACAGATTAATGCCAGTATTTTGTGTGTGGCTCCCTCCACTTAAGAACATATGCGCCTACTACTGCCCATCCTGCCCTATGCAATTCAAATTATAACAGATTAATATCAGCATTTTGTGGGTAGCTCCTGCCACTTAAGAACGGATGCTCTAGTTACTGCCCATTCTTCCCTGTGCAATTCAGACATTATACTAGATTAATATCAGCATTTTGTAGGTAGCTCTCTCCACTTAAGAATGGATGCTCCTGCTACTGCCCATCTTGCCTTGTGCAATTCAAACCTTATAACAGATTAATACCAGCGTTTTGTGGGTAGCTCCCTCCACTTAAGAACGGACGCTTCTGCAACTGCTCATCCTGCCCTGTGCAATTCAAACCTTACAACAGATTAATACCAGCATTTTGTGGGCAGCTCCCTCCACTTAAGAACGGATGTGCATACTACGGCTCATCCTGCCATGTACAATACAAACCTTAAAACAGATTAATACCAGTATTTTGTGAGTAGCTCCCTGCACTTAAGAATGGATTTTCCTGCTACTGCCCATCCTGCCCTGTACAATTCAAACCCAATAACAATTTAATATCAGAGTATTGTGGGTAGATCGATCTACTTAAGTTAGGATGCTCCTGCTAGACCCCACCCTGCCCTGTGCAGTTCAAACCTTATAACAGATTAATACCTGCATTTTGTAGGTAGCCCCTTCACAAGGATGCTCCTGCTATTGCCCATCCTTCGCTGTGCAATTCAATCTTTATAACAGATTAATACCAGCATTTTGTCACTAGCTCCCTCCACTTATGAACAGACGCTTTTGCTACTGCACATCCTGCCCTGTGCAATTCGAACCTTATAACAGATAAATACTAGCATTTTGTGGGTCGCTCCCTTGACTTATGAATGGATGCTCCTGCTACTGCCCATCTTGCCCTGTGTAACTCAAACCTACCAACGTTTTGTGGGTGGCTCCCGACATTTAAGAACGGATGTCCTGGTACTCCCCATTCTGCCCTGTGCAATTAAACCTTATAACAGATTAATACCAGCGTTTTGTGGGTAGCTCCCTCCACTTAAGAACGGATGCTCCTGCTATTGCCCTTCCTGCCCAGTTCAATAAAAACTTTTATAACAGATTAATACCAGCGTTTTGTGGGTACCTCCCTCCACTTAAGAATGGACGCTTCTACAACTGCTCATCCTGCCCTGTGCAATTCAAACCTTATAACACATTAATACTAGCTTTTTGTGGGTAGCTCCCTCCACTTAAGAATAGATGCTCCTGCTACTCCTCATACTGCCCTGTGTAACTCTAAACTTAAAACAGATTAATACCATCGTTTTGTGGGTAGCTCCCTCCACTTACGAACAGATGCTCCTGCTACTGCCATATGCAATTCAAACCTTATAACAGATTAATACCAGTGTTTTTTGGGCAGTTCCCTCCACTTAAGAACGGATGCGCATACTACAGCCCATCCTGCCCTGTGCAATTCAAACCTTATAATACATTAATATTAGCTTTTTGTGGGTAGCTCCCTCCACTTAAGAATAGATGCTCCTGCTACTCCTCATCCTGCCCTGTGTAACTCAAAACTTAAAACAGATTAATACCATAGTTTTGTGGGTACCTCCCTTCACTTAAGAATGGATGCTCCTGCTACTGCCCATCCTGGCCTGTGCAATTCAAACCTCATAACAGATTAATACCAGCATTTTGTGGAAAGCTCCCTCCATTTAAGAATGGATGCTCCTGCTACTCCTCATCCTGCCCTGTGTAACTCAAAACTTAAAATGGATTAATACCAACGTTTGTGGGTAGCTCCCTCCACTTAAGAACGGATGCTCCTGCTACTGCCCATCCTGGCCTATGCAATCCAAAATATAACAGATTAATATCAGCATTTTGTGGGTAGCTCCCTCCACTTAACATATGCTCCTGCTAATGCCTATCCTGCCCTGTGCAAATCAAACCTTATAACAGATTAATACCAGTGTTTTGCGGGTAGCTTCCTCCACTTAAGAATGGATGCTCCTGCTACTGCTGATCCTGCCCTGTGTAATTCAAACCTTATAATAGATTAATAGCAACATTTTGTGGGTAGCTCCCTCCACTTAAAAATGGATGCTCCTACTACTGCCCATCCTGCCCTGTGCAATTCAAACCTTATAACAGATTAATACCAACGTTTTCTGGGTAGCTCCCTCCACTTAAGAACAGATGCTCCTGCTATTTCCCATCCTGCTTTGTGCAAGTCAAACCTTATAACAGATTAATACCAGCGTTTTGTGGGTAGCTCCCTCAACTTCAGAACGGACGCACCTGCTACTGCCCATCTTGCCCTGTGCAATTCAAATCTCATAACAGATTAATACCAGCATTTTGTGGAAAGCTCCCTACACTTAAGAACAGATGCTCCTGCAATTTCCCATCCTGCACTGTGCAATTCAAACCTTATAACACATTAATACCAGCATTTTGTGGGTAGATCCCTCCACTTAAGAACGGACGATCCTGCTACTGCCCATCCTGCCCTGTGTAACTCAAACCTTATAACAGATTAATACCAGCATTTTGTGGGTAGCCCCTTCACATAGGAATGGATGCTCCTGCTATTGCCCATCCTTCGCTGTGCAATTCAAACCTTATAACACATTAATACCAGCATTTTGTCACTAGCTCCCGCCACTTAAGAACGGATGCCCCTGCTACTACCCATCCTGCCCCGTGCAATTCAAACCTTATAACAGATTAATACCGGCATTTTGTTGGTAGCTCCCTCCACTTATGAACGGACGCTCCTGCTATTGCCCTTCCTGCCCTGTTCAATAAAAACTTTATAACAGATTAATATCAGAGCTGTGTGGGTAGCTCACTCCGCTTAAGAATGGACGCTCCTCTTCTACTACTGCCCATCCTGCCCTGTGTAACTCAAACCTTATAACAGATTAATACCAGCATATTGTGGGTAGCCCCTTCACATAAGAATGGATGCTCCTGCTAATGCCCATCCTTCGCTGTGCAATTCAAACCTAATAACAGATTAATACCAGCATTTTATCACTAGCTCCCGCCATTTAAGAACAGATGCTCCTGCTTCTGCCCATCCTGCCCAGTGCAATTCAAACCTTATAACAGATTAATACCAGCATTTTGTTGGTAGCTCCCTCCACTTAAGAACGGATGCTCCTGCTATTGCCAGTCATGCCCTATTCAATTCAAACCTTCTAACAGATTAATACCAGCATTTTCTGGGTAGCTCCCTCCACTTATGAACAGACGCTTTTGCTACTGCACATCCTGCCCTGTGTAATTCAGACCTTATAACAGATAAATACCAGCATTTTGTAGGTCACTCCCTCGACCTATGAATGGATGTTCCTGCTACTGCCCATCTTGCCCTGTGTAACTCAAACCTTAAAACAGATTAATACCAAAGTTTTGTGGGTAGCTCCCGACATTTAAGAACGGATGTCCTGCTACTGCCCATTCTGCCCTGTGCAAATAAACCTTATAACAGATTAATACCAGCGTTTTGTGAGTATCTCCCTCCACTTAAGAACGGACGCTTCTACAACTGCTCATCCTGCCCTGTGCAACTCAAACCTTAAAACAAATTAATACCAGCATTTTGTGGGTAGCTCCCTCCACTTAAGAATGGAAGCTCCAGCTACTGCCCATCCTGCCCTATGCAGTTCAAACTTTATAACAGATTAATATAAGTGATTTGTGGGTAGCTCCCTCCACTTAACAATGTATGCTCCTGCTACTGCCCATCCTGCCTGTGCAATTCAAACCTTATAACAGATTAATACCACCATATGGTGCATAGCTCCTTCCACTTACGAATGGACACTCCTGCTACTGCTGATTCTGCCCCGTGGAAGTCAAACCTTATAGCAGATTAATACCACCATTTTCTGGATAGCTCCCTCCACTTAAGAATGGATACTCCTGCTATTTCCCATCCTGCTTTGTGCAATTTAAACCTTATAACAGATTAATACGAGCGTTTTGTGGGTAGCTCCCGCCGCTTAAGAACGGATGCTCCTGCTGCTGCTATCCTGCCCTATGCAATTCAAACCTTCTGACAGATTAATACCAGCATTTCATGGGTAGCTCCCTCCACTTAAGAAAGGACGGTCCTACTATTGCCCATCCGGTCCTGTTTAGTTCAAACTTTGTAAAAAATTAATACCAGCATTTTAAGTGTAGATCCCTCCACTTAAGAAAGAACACTCCTGCTACTGCCCATCCTGCCCTGTGCAATTCAAACCATATAACAGATTAATAACAGTATTTTGTGGATAGCTCCTTCCACTTAAGAATGGGCGCTCCTGCTACTGCTCATTCTGCCCTGTGCAATTCAAACCTTACAACAGATTAATGCCAGTATTTTGTGAGTAGCTCCCTCCACAAAAGAAAGGATGCTCCTACTATTGCCCATCCTGTCCTGTTCAATTCAAACCTTGTAAAAAATTAATACCAGCATTTTGTGTGTGGCTCCCTCCACTTAAGAACATATGCGCCTACTACTGCCCATTCTGCCCTATGCAATTCAAATTATAACAGATTAATATCAGCGTTTTGTGGGTAGCTCCTGCCACTTAAGAACAGACGCTTCTGCAACTGCTCATCCTGCCCTGTGCAATTCAAACCTTACAACAGATTAATACCAGCGTGTTGTGGGCAGCTCCCTCCACTTAAGAAAGGATGTGCATACTACGGCTCATCCTGCCATGTACAATTCAAACCTTATAACAGATTAATACCAGTATTTTGTGAGTAGCTTCCTGCACTTAAGAATGGATTTTCCTGCTACTGCCCATCCTGCCCTGTGCAATTCAAACCTAATAACAATTTAATATCAGAGTTTTGTGGGTAGATCGATCTACTTAAGTTAGGATGCTCCTGCTAGACCCCAGCCTGCCCTGTGCAGTTCAAACCTTATAACAGATTAATACCTGCATTTTGTGGGTAGCTCTCTGCACTTTAGAATGGATGTTCCTGCTACTGTCCATCCTTCCCTGTGCAATTCAAACTTCATACTAGATTAATATCAGCGTTTTGTAGGTAGCTCTGTCCACTTAAGAATGGACGTTCCTGCTAGACCCCAGCCTGCCCTGTGCAATTCAAACCTTATAACAGATTAATATCAGAATTTTATGGGTAGTTCTCTCCACTTAAGAATGGATGCTCCTGCTGCTGCCCATCCTGCCCTGTGTAAATCAAACCTTAAAACAGAAATATACCAAAGTTTTGTGGGTAGCTCCCTTCACTTAAGAATGGATGCTCCTGGTAAGGCCCATCCTGCCCTGTGCAATTCAAGCCTTATAACAGATTAGTACTAGCATTTTGTGGGTAGCTCCCTCCATTTAAGAAAGGATGCCCCTGCTACTGCCCATCCTGCTCTGTGCAATTCAAACCTAACAGATTAATACCAGCGTTTTTTGGGTAGCTCCCTCCACTTAAGAACGGACACTGCTGCTACTTCCCATCCTGCCCTGTGCAATTCAAACCTCAAAAAACATTAATACCAATGCTATGGGTAGCTCCCCCCAATAAAAAAAGGGCACTCCTGCAACTGCCCCTCCTGCGTTGTGCAATTCAAACTTAAAACAGATTAATATCAGCATTTTGTGGGTAGCTCCCTCCACTTAAGAATGGATGTTCCTGCTACTTCCCATCCTGCCCTGTGCAATTCAAACCTTATAACAGATTAAGGCCAGCGTTTTGTGGGTAGCTCCCTCCACTTAAGAACAGACACTTCTGCTACTTCCCATCCTGACCTGTGCAATTCAAACCTCAAAAAAGATTAATACCAATGCTGTGGGTAACTCCACCCAATAAAAAAGGGCACTCCTGCAACTGCCCTCCTGCATTGTGCAATTCAAACCTAAACCAAAAATATCAGTGTTTTGTGTCAAACCTTATAACAGATTAATATCAGCATTTTGTGGGTAGCTCCCTCCACTTAAGAATGGATGCTCCTGGTAATGCCCATCCTGCCCTGTGCAATTCAAACCATATAACAGATTAGTACTAGCATTTTGTGGGTAGCTCCCTCCATTTAAGAAAGGATGCCCCTGCTACTGCCCATCCTGCCCTGTCCAATTCAAACCTCATAACAGATTAATACCAGCATTTTGTGGAAAGCTCCCTCCACTTAAGAACAGATGACCCTGCTATTTCCCATTCTGCCCTGTGCAATTCAAACCTTATAACACAATAATACCAGCATTTTGTGGGTAGCTCCCTCCGCTTAAGAACGGACGCTCCTGCTACTGCCCATCCTGCCCTGTGTAACTCAAACCTTATAACAGATTAATACCAGCATTTTGTCGCTAGCTCCCTCCACTTATGAACAGACGCTTTTGCTACTGCACATCCTGCCCTGTGCAATTCGAACCTTATAACAGATAAATACTAGCATTTTGTAGGTCGCTCCCTTGACTTATGAATGGATGCTCCTGCTACTGCCCATCTTGCCCTGTGTAACTCAAACCTACCAACGTTTTGTGGGTAGCTCCCGACATTTAAGAACGGTTGTCCTGATACTGCCCATTCTGCCCTTTGCAATTAAACCTTAAAACAGATTAATACCACCGTTTTGTGGGTAGCTCCCTCCACTTAAGAAAGGATGCTCCTGCTATTGCCCTTCCTGCCCAGTTCAATAAAAACTTTTATAACAGATTAATACCGGCGTTTTGTGGGCAGCTCCCTCCACTTAAGAAAGGATGTGCATACTACGGCTCATCCTGCCATGTACAATTCAAACCTTATAACAGATTAATACCAGTATTTTGTGAGTAGCTTCCTGCACTTAAGAATGGATTTTCCTGCTACTGCCCATCCTGCCCTGTGCAATTCAAACCTAATAACAATTTAATATCAGAGTTTTGTGGGTAGATCGATCTACTTAAGTTAGGATGCTCCTGCTAGACCCCAGCCTGCCCTGTGCAGTTCAAACCTTATAACAGATTAATACCTGCATTTTGTGGGTAGCTCTCTGCACTTTAGAATGGATGTTCCTGCTACTGTCCATCCTTCCCTGTGCAATTCAAACTTCATACTAGATTAATATCAGCGTTTTGTAGGTAGCTCTGTCCACTTAAGTATGGGCGTTCCTGCTAGACCCCAGCCTGCCCTGTGCAATTCAAACCTTATAACAGATTAATATCAGAATTTTATGGGTAGTTCTCTCCACTTAAGAATGGATGCTCCTGCTGCTGCCCATCCTGCCCTGTGTAAATCAAACCTTAAAACAGAAATATACCAAAGTTTTGTGGGTAGCTCCCTTCACTTAAGAATGGATGCTCCTGGTAAGGCCCATCCTGCCCTGTGCAATTCAAGCCTTATAACAGATTAGTACTAGCATTTTGTGGGTAGCTCCCTCCATTTAAGAAAGGATGCCCCTGCTACTGCCCATCCTGCTCTGTGCAATTCAAACCTAACAGATTAATACCATCATTTTGGGTAGCTCCCTCCACTTAAGAACGGACACTGCTGCTACTTCCCATCCTGCCCTGTGCAATTCAAACCTCAAAAAACATTAATACCAATGCTATGGGTAGCTCCCCCCAATAAAAAAAGGGCACTCCTGCAACTGCCCCTCCTGCGTTGTGCAATTCAAACTTAAAACAGATTAATATCAGCATTTTGTGGGTAGCTCCCTCCACTTAAGAATGGATGTTCCTGCTACTTCCCATCCTGCCCTGTGCAATTCAAACCTTATAACAGATTAAGGCCAGCGTTTTGTGGGTAGCTCCCTCCACTTAAGAACAGACACTTCTGCTACTTCCCATCCTGACCTGTGCAATTCAAACCTCAAAAAAGATTAATACCAATGCTGTGGGTAACTCCACCCAATAAAAAAGGGCACTCCTGCAACTGCCCCTCCTGCATTGTGCAATTCAAACCTAAACCAAAAATATCAGTGTTTTGTGTCAAACCTTATAACAGATTAATATCAGCATTTTGTGGGTAGCTCCCTCCACTTAAGAATGGATGCTCCTGGTAATGCCCATCCTGCCCTGTGCAATTCAAACCATATAACAGATTAGTACTAGCATTTTGTGGGTAGCTCCCTCCATTTAAGAAAGGATGCCCCTGCTACTGCCCATCCTGCCCTGTCCAATTCAAACCTCATAACAGATTAATACCAGCATTTTGTGGAAAGCTCCCTCCACTTAAGAACAGATGACCCTGCTATTTCCCATTCTGCCCTGTGCAATTCAAACCTTATAACACATTAATACCAGCATTTTGTGGGTAGCTCCCTCCGCTTAAGAACGGACGCTCCTGCTACTGCCCATCCTGCCCTGTGTAACTCAAACCTTATAACAGATTAATACCAGCATTTTGTCGCTAGCTCCCTCCACTTATGAACAGACGCTTTTGCTACTGCACATCCTGCCCTGTGCAATTCGAACCTTATAACAGATAAATACTAGCATTTTGTAGGTCGCTCCCTTGACTTATGAATGGATGCTCCTGCTACTGCCCATCTTGCCCTGTGTAACTCAAACCTACCAACGTTTTGTGGGTAGCTCCCGACATTTAAGAACGGTTGTCCTGATACTGCCCATTCTGCCCTTTGCAATTAAACCTTAAAACAGATTAATACCACCGTTTTGTGGGTAGCTCCCTCCACTTAAGAAAGGATGCTCCTGCTATTGCCCTTCCTGCCCAGTTCAATAAAAACTTTTATAACAGATTAATACCAGCGTTTTGTGGGTATCTCCCTCCACTTAAGAACGGATGCTTCTGCAACTGCTCATCCTGCCCTGTGGAATTCAAACCTTATAACAGATTAATACCAGTGTTTTTGGGGCAGCTCCCTCCACTTAAGAACAGATGCGCATACTAAAGCCCATCCTGCCATGTGCAATTCAAACCTTATAACAGATTAATACTAGCTTTTTGTGGGTAGCTCCCTCCACTTAAGAATAGACGCTCCGTCTACTGTCCATCCTGCACTGTGCAATTCAAACCTTACAGCAGATTAATACCAGCGTTTTGTGGGTAGCTCCCTCCACTTAAAAAAGGACGCTCCTGCTACTGCCCATCTGCCCTGTGCAATTCAAACCTTAAAAGAAATTAATACCAGCATTTTGAGGGTAGCTCCCTCTACTTAAAAACGGACGCTCCAGCTACTGCCCATCCTGTCCTATGCAATTCAAACTTTATAACAGATTAATATAAGTGATTTGTGGGTAGCTCCCTCCACTTAACAATGTACGCTCCTGCTACTGCCCATCCTGCCCTGTGCAATTCAAACCTTATAACAGATTAATACCACCATATTGTGCATAGCTCCTTCCACTTACGAATGAAGACTCCTGCTACTGCTGATCCTGCCCCATGGAATTCAAACCTTTTAAAAGATTAATACCAACATTTTCTGGATAGCTCCCTCCACTTAAGAACGGATGCTCCTGCAATTTCTCATCCTGCTGTGTGCAATTTAAATCTTATAACAGATTAATACTAGAATTTTGTGGGTAGCTCCCTCGACTTAAGAACAGACGCACCTGCTACTGCCCATCCTGCCCTGTGCAATTCAAACCTTAAAACAGATTAATACCAGCGTTTTGTGCATAGTTCTTTTCACTTAAGAAAGGACGCTCCTGTTACTACCCATCCTAACCTGGGCAATTCAAACCTTATAACAGATTAATACCAACATTTTCTGGGTAGCTCCCGCCACTTAAGATCGGATGCTCCTGCTACTACCCATCCTAACCTGGGCAATTCAAACCTTATAACAGATTAATACCAGCGTTTTGTGGATAGTTCTTTCCACTTAAGAAAGGACGCTCTTGCTACTGCTCATCCTGCCTGCGCAATCTAAGCCTTAAAACAGATTAATACCAGCATTTTGTGGGTAGCTCCCTCCACTTAAGAACGGATGCTCCTGCTACTGCCCTATGCAATTCAAACCTTATAACAGATTAATACCAGTGTTTTTTGGGCAGCTCCCTCCACTTAAGAACGGATGCACATACTACAACCCATCCTGCATTGTGCAATTCAAACCTTATAACAGATTAATACTAGCTTTTTGTGGGTAGCTCCCTCCCCTTAAGAATAGATGCTCCTGCTACTGCCCATCCTGGCCTGTGCAATTCAAACCTTACAACAGATTACTACAAGCGTTTTGTGGAAAGCTCCCTCCATTTAAGAATGGATGCTCCTGCTACTCCTCATCATGCCCTGTGCAACTCAAAACTTAAAATGGGTTAATACCAACGTTTTGTGGGTAGCTCCCTCCACTTAAGAACGGATGCTCCTGCTACTGCCCATCCTGCCCTATGCAATCCAAAATATAACAAATTAATATCAGCATTTTGTGGGTAGCTCCCTCCACTTAACATATGCTCCTGCTAATGCCTATCCTGCCCTGTGCAAATCAAACCTTATAACAGATTAATACCAGCATTTTCTGGAGTGCTCCTTCCACTTAAGAATGGTGCTCCTGCTATTTCCAATCCTGCCCTGTGCAATTCAAACCTTATAACAGATTAATACCAGCATTTTGTGGGTAGCTCCCTCCACTTAAGAATGGACACTCCTGCTACTGCCCATCCTTCCCTGTGTAACTCAAACCTTATAACAGGTTACTACCAGCATTTGGTGGGTAGCTCCTTTCACTTAAGAATGGATGCTCCTGTTACTGCTCATCCTGCCCTGTGCAATTCAAACCTTATAACAGACTAATGCCAGCATTTTGTGAGTAGATCCCTCAAGATAAGAATGGATGCTTCTGCTACTGTCCTATGCAATTGAAACCTTATAACAGATTAATACCAGAGTTTTGTGGGTAGCTCCTCTGCTTAAGAAAGGACGCTCCTGCTATACCACATCCTGTCCTGTGCAATTCAAACCTTATAATAGATTAATACCAGTGTTTTGTGGGTAGCATCCTCCACTTAAGAATGGATGCTCCTGCTACTGCCCATCCTGACCTGTGCAATTCAAACCTTATAACAGATTAATACCAACGTTTACTGGCTAGCTCCCGCCGCTTAAGATCGGATGCTCCTGCTACTACCCATCCCAACCTGGGCAATTCAAACCTTATAACAGATTAATACCAGCGTTTTGTGGATGGTTCTTTCCACTTAAGAAAGGACGCTCCTGCTACTACCCATCCTAACCTGGGCAATTCAAACCTTATAATAGATTAATACCAGCGTTTTGTGGATAGTTCTTTCCACTTAAGAAAGGACGCTCTTGCTACTGCTCATCCTGCCTGTGCAATCTAAGCCTTATAACAGATTAATACCAGCATTTTGTGGGGAGCTCCCTCCACTTAAGAACGGATGCTCCTGCTACTGCCCTATGCAATTCAAACCTTATAACAGATTAATACCAGTGTTTTTTGGGCAGCTCCCTCCACTTAAGAACGGATGCGCATACTACAGCCCATCCTGCCATGTGCAATTCACACCTTATAACAGATTAATACTAGCTTTATGTGGGTAGCTCCCTCCACTTAAGAATAGATGCTCTGTCTACTGCCCATCCTGCCCTGTGCAATTCAAATCTTATAACAGATTAATACCACCATATTGTGCATAGCTCCTTCCACTTACGAATGGACACTCCTGCTACTGCTGATCCTGCCCCATGGAATTCAAACCTTATAAAAGATTAATACCAACATTTTCTGGATAGCTCCCTCCACTTAAGAACAGATGCGCCTGCTATTTCTCATCCTGCTTTGTGCAATTTAAACCTTATAACAGATTAATACCAGCATTTTGTGGGTAGCTCCCTCCACTTAAGAATGGATGCTCCTGCTATTTCCCATCCTGCCCTGTGCAATTCAAACCTCATAACAGATTAATACCAGCATTTTCTGGAAAGCTCCCTCCACTTAAGAACAGATGCTCCTGCTATTTCCCATCCTGCCCTGTGCGATTTAAACCTTATAACACATTAATACAAGAGTTTTGTGGGTAGCTCCCTCCACTTAAGAATGGACGCTCCTGCTATTGCCAATCCTGCCCTGTTCAATTCAAACCTTCTGTCAGATTAATACCAGCATTTTGTGGGTAGCTCCCTCCACTTATGAACAGACACTTTTGCTACTGCACATCCTGCCCTGTGTAATTCAGACCTTATAACAGATAAATACCAGCATTTTGTAGGTCGCTCCCTCGACTTATGAATGTATGCTCCTGCTACTGCCCATCTTGCCCTGTGTAACTCAAACCTTAAAACAGATTAATACCAGCGTTTTGTGGGTAGCTCCCTCCACTTAAGAATGGATGCTCCTGCTATTGCCCTTCCTGCCCTGTTCAATAAAAACTTTATAACAGATTAATACCAGCGTTTTGTGGGTAGCTCACTCCACTTAAGAATGGACGCTCCTCTCCTACTACTGCCCATCCTGCCCTGTGTAACTCAAACCTTATAACAGATTAATACCAGCATTTTATGGGTAGCCCCTTCACATAAGAATGGATGCTCCTGCTATTTCCCATCCTTCGCTGTGCAATTCAAACCTTAAAACAGATTAATACCAAAGTTTTCTGGGTAGCTCCCTTCACTTAAGAACAGATACTCTTGCTACTGTCCATCCTGCCCTGTGCAATTCAAACCTTATAACAGATTAATACTAATGTTTTCTGGGTAGCTCCCGCAGCTTAAGATCGGATGTTCCTGCTACTGCCCATCCTGTCCTGGGCAATTCAAACCTTATAACAGATTAATATCAGCATTTTGTGGGTAGCTCTTCCACTTAAGAAAGGACACTCCTGCTATACCCCATACTACCCTTTGTAATTCAAACCTTATAACAGATTAATACCAGCACTTTGTGGGTAGCTCCCTCCACTTAGGAATGGAGGCTCCTGCTAATGCCCATCCTGCCCTCTAGAATTCAAACCATGAAACCGATTAATACCAACATTTTCTGGATAGCTCCTTCCACTTAAGAATGGATGCTCCTGCTATTTCCAATCCTACCCTGTGCAATTCAAACCTTATAACAGATTAATACCAATGTTTTCTGGGTAGCTCCCGCAGCTTAAGATCGGATGCTCCTGCTACTGCCCATCCTGTCCTGGGCAATTCAAACCTTATAACAGATTAATATCAGCGTTTTGTGGATAGCTCCTTCCACTTAAGAAGGGACGCTCCTGCTACTGCTCATCGTACCCTGTGCAATTTAAACCTTATAACAGATTAATACCAGCGTTTGTGGGTAGCTCCTTCCACTTAAGAATGAATGCTCCTGCTAGTAGCCATCCTGCTCTGTGTAACTCCAACCTTAAAACAGATTAATACCAATGTTTTCTGGGTAGCTCCCTTCACTTAAGAACAGATGCTCTTGCTACTGCCCATCCTACCCTGTGAAATTCAAACCTTATAACAGAGTAATACTAGCGTTTTGTGGGAAGCTCCCTCCACTTAAGAATAGATGCTCCGCCTACTGCCCATCCTGCCCTGTGCAATTCAAACCTTATAACAGATTAATATCAGAGTTTTGTGGGTAGCTCTTCCACTTAAGGAAGGACACTCCTGCTATACCCCATACTACCCTTTGCAATTCAAACCTTATAACAGATTAATACCAGCATTTTGTGGGTAGCTCCCTCCACTTAGGAATGGAAGCTCCTGCTAATGCCCATCCTGCCCTGTAGAATTCAAACCATGAAACTGATTAATACCAGCATTTTCTGGATAGCTCCTTCCACTTAAGAATGGATGCTCCTGCTACTGCGTATCCTGCCCTGTGCAATTCAAGCCTTATAACAGATTAAAACCAGCATTTTGGGGATAGCTCCTTCCACTTAAGAATGGACGCTCCTGCTACTGCTCATCCTGCCTTGTGCAATTCACACTTTATAACAGATTAATATCAGCATTTTGTGCGTAGTTCCCTCCACTTAAGAATAGATGCTCCTGCTACTGCCATCCTGCCCTGTGCAATTCAAGCCTTATAACAGAAAAATACCAGCATTTTGTGGGTAGCTCCCTCGACTTAATAACAGACGCTCCTGCTACTGCCAATTCTGCCCTGTGCAAATCAAACATTCTAACAGATTAATACCAGAATTTTGTGGGTCGCTCCCTCCACTTAAGAATGGACGCTCCTGCTACTGCCCCCCCTACCCTGTGCAATTCAAACCTTATAACAGATTAATACCAGTGTTTAGTGGGTAGATCCCTCCACTTAAGACTGGACCCTCCTGCTACTGCCCATCCTACCCTGTGCAATTCAAACCTTAGAACAGATTAATACCAGCTTTTTGTGGGTAGCTCTCTCCATTTAAGAATGGATGCTCCTGCTACTCCGCATCCTGCCCTATGTAACTCAAAACTTAAAACAGATTAATACCAACGTTCTGTGGGTAGCTCCCTCCACTTAAGAATGGATGCTCCTGCTACTGCCCATCCTGCCCTGTGCAATTCAACCTTATAACAGATTAATACCAGCATTTTGTCAGTAGCTCCCGCTGCTTAAGAACGGATGCTCCTGCTACTGTCCATCTTGCCCTGTGCAATTCAAACCTTATAACAGATTAATACCAACGTTTTGTGGGTAGCTCCCTCCACTTAAGAATGGATGCTCCTGCAACTGCCCATTCTGCCCTGTGCAATTCAAACCATAAAACCGATTAATCCCAGCATTTTGTGAATAACTCCTTCCATTTAAGAAAGGACGCTCCTGCTACTGCTCATCCTGCCCTGTGCAATTCAAACCATATAATAGATTACTACCAGCGTTTTGTGGGTAGCTCCCTCAACTTAAGAATGGACACTCCTGCTACTGCTCATCTTGCCCTGTGGAATTTAAGCCTTATAAGAGATTAATACCAGCATTTTGTGGGTAGCTCCCTCCACTTAAGAACGGATGCTCCTGCTACTGCCCTATGCAATTCAAGGCTTAAAACAGATTAGTACTAGAGTTTTGTGGGTAGCTCCTCCACTTAAGAAAGGACACTCCTGCTATACCCCATTCTGTCCTGTGCAATTTAAACCTTATAACAGATTAGTACCACTGTTTTGTGGGTAGATCCCTACACTTACAAATGGACGGTCCTGCTACTACCCATCCAGCACTGCGTAATTCAAACCTTATAACAGATTAATACCAGCATTTTGTGGGTAGCTCCCTCCACTAAAGAATGGACACTCCTGCTGCTACTCATCCTGCCCTGAGCAATTTAAACCTTAAAACAGACTAATACCAGCATTTTGTGGGTAGCTCCCTCGACTTAAGAACAGATACTCCTGCTACTGCACATTCTGCCCTGTGTAACTCAAACCTTAAAACAGATTAATACCATTGTTTTGTGGGTAGCTCCCTTCACTTAACAGCAGATGCTCCTGCTACTCCCCATCCGGCCCTGTGCAATTTAAACCTTATCACAGATTAATACCAGCATTTTGTGGGTAGCTCCCTCCACTTAAGAATGGATGCTCCTACTATTGCCCATCCTGTCCTGTTCAATTCAAAGCTTATAACAGATTAATACCAGCATTTTGTGGGTAGCTCCCTCCACTTAAGAACAGATGCTACTGCTACTGCCCATCCTGCCCTGTGCAATTCAAACCATATAATAGATTACTACCAGCGTTTTGTGGGTAGCTCCCTCCACTTAAGAACAGATGCTCCTGCTACTGCCCATCCTGCCCTGTGCAATTCAAACCATATAATAGATTACTACCAGCGTTTTGTGGGTAGCTCCCTCCACTTAAGAACGGACACTCCTGCTACTGCTCACCCTGCCCTGTGCAATTTAAACCTTACAACAGATTAATACCAGCATTTTGTGGATAGCTTCCTTCACTTAAGAACTCATGCGCCTACTACTGCTCATCCTGCCTTGTGCGGTTCAAACTTTATAACAGATTAATAGCAGCATTTTGTGGGTAGTTCCCTCCATTTAAGAACGGATGCTCCTGCTACTGCCCTTCCTACCCTGTGCAATTCAAACCTTATAAAAGATTAATATCAGTGTTTTCTGGAAAGCTTATTCCACTTAAGAAAAGATGCTCCTTCTACGCCTCATCCTGTCCTGTGCAATTCAAGCCTTATACGAGATTAATACCAACATTTTGTGGGTAGCTCCCTCCACTTAAGAACTCATGCGCCTACTACTGCTCATCTTGCCTTGTGCAATTCAAACTTTATAACAGATTAATAGCAGCATTTTGTGGGTAGTTCCATCCACTTAAGAATGGATGCTCCTGCTACTGCCATCCTGCCCTGTGCAATTCAAGCCTTATAACAGGTGATGCTGCAGTAGCATTGTCGCCTCACAGTAAGACGCTGTCCGGTTCGATTCTCAGCTAGAGTGTCTTCTGCGCAGAGACATGCATGAATGGGCGTGCCTTCATTGAAGTTTGTGCGTCAGGGCTGGTAACTTGGCACGTAAAAATCAACTACCAATCATTAGCGGACCGGAGTTCCGCTGTGGCGACCCCTAATGGGGAAAAGCCGAAAGACTCAACAACAACAACAGAAGAATACCAACATTTTGTGGGTAGCTCCCTCCACTTAAGAATGGACGCTCCTGCTACTGCCCCCCCTACCCTGTGCAATTCAAACCTAATAACAGATTAATACCAATGTTTTGTGGGTAGCTCCCTCCACTTAAGAATGGATACTCCTGCTACTGCCCATCCTGCCCTGTTCAATTCAAACCTTATAACAGATTAATAGCACCATATTGTGCATAGCTCCTTCCACTTACGAATGACAGTCCTGCTACTGCTCATCCTGCCCTGTGGAATTCAAACCTTATAACAAATTAATACCAGCATTTTCTGGATAGATCCCTCCACTTAAGAAGGGATGCTCCTGCCATTTCCCATCCTGCTTTGTGCAAGTCAAACCTTATAACAGATTAATACCAGCGTTTTGTGGGTAGCTCCCTCCACTTAAGAATGGACACTGCTGCTACTGCCCATCCTGCCCTGTGTAATTCAAACCTTATAACAGATTAATAACAGTATTTTGTGGGTAGCTCCTTCCACCTAAGAATGGACGCTCCTGCTACTGCTCATGCTGCCCTCTGCAATTCAAACTTTATAACAGATTAATGCCAGTATTTTGTGATTAGCTCCCTCTAGTTAAGAACGGATGCTCCTGCTACTGCCCTATGCAATTGAAACCTTATAACAGATTAATACCAGTGTTTTGTGGGTACCTTTTCCAAGTGGATGCTCCTGCTATTCAACATCCTGTCCTGTGCAATTCAAACCTTATAACAGATTAATACCAGTGTTTTGTGGGTAGCTCCTTCCACTTAAGAACGGATGCTCGTTCTACTGCCCTATGCAATTCAAAGCTTATAACAGATTGATACCAGAGTTTTGTGGGTAGGTCCTCCACTTAAGAAAGGACACTACTTGTACGCCTAATTCTGTCCTGTGCAATTCAAACCTTATAACAGATTAATACCAACGTTTTGTGGGTAGCTCCATCCCCTTAAGAACAGATGCTCCTGCTACTGCCCATCCTGCCCTGTGTAATTTAAACCTTATAACAGATTAATATCAGCTTTTGTGGGTAGCTTCCTCCACTTAAGAACGGACGCTCTTGCTACTGCCCATCCAACACTGTGTAATTCAGACTTTATAAAAGATTAATACCAGTGTTTTGTGCGTAGCTCTCTCCACTTAAGAACGGATGCGCCTACTACTGTCCATCCTGCCCTGTGCAGTTCAAACCTTATAATAGATTAATACCAGCATTTTGTGGCTAGCTCCTTTCACTTAATAGGTTCAAAGGTTCATAGGTAAGTAGTAGGCTATCTGCCCAAGGGCATTTATAAGCCTAGCCAGAATGGGTTGGCTTTCGCCACCCCCTTAGATTAGTTCCCTGCGCCACTGTCCAGCAGAGCCACTGCAGTGATCCCCAGAGTAAATTTTCTGTTTCCCATCCACCCGTCAAGGTTTCTCTTGAAGAGTGTTAGAGAGGGGCTCTGCCTGATGTATACTGGAATCCTGTTCCAAAGCATGGAGAGTCTCTGGGATAGGAATCTATCTTTCCAGCATGTCCTATTTATAGTTGTGGTGAGATTTATATCTCTAGAGCGTGTGGCTCTCCGGGATTGTTTTTATTTCAGGTGGAGCATGTCCATCAATTCTAGGTTGGACATGGCCTTGTATGTCAGGCAGGGATCACCTCTGAGTAAACGGTATGCAACCGAGTACAAATGGAGTTTCTTGAGTCAGGCTGCACAGGGCATCTGTTTGAGGCCAGTAATCCTCTTGGTGAGGTACATTTGTGGTCCTTCCAGCTGTTGCAGGTGTCTTGTAAGGTACATCCCAAATGGGGCGTTGTATTCTATGATGGGTCTAATGAGTGATGAGTAGAGAGGCACAACAACCTCTTTTGACCTAGATGTGAATCCTTTTGTGATTAGGTGGGCCACATAGAAGGATTTTCTAACCACCTTGGCAATATGATTATCAAAGGAGAGATTACTATCTACTTGGGTCCCCAGATCCCTTATTACATTTTCTGTATTTAGGGGACTACCACCTATGTGGTAGTTCGCGGGTACTTTGTTTTTTCCACAGGGGATGACTATGCACTTTTTGGCATTCAGCTTGAGGCCATGATTTTGACACCAGGTATCCGTCTCAGTGAGACCCATCTGGAGGGTGTCTGTATCAGCCGGAGAATCAGTTATGGCCCCTAGTTTGCAGTCGTCTGCGAACTTGGTCAGCTATAGTCCTCCTATACTTGCCTGTACCTCTGAGAAGTATATACAGAACAGGAAGGGTCCTAGGACTGAGCCCTGGGGGACAACACTTGTAACCAGTTTAGAGTCGGACATAGAGCCTGCAACTCTCACCATGTGGGTTCTATCCATGAGCCAGCTGGCAACCTATCTTGTGATGTAGGGGCTTATGTTCAAGCTGGTAAGCTTGTCTATAACACTACAATGGAGAATGATGTTGAAAGCCTTTGTGAGGTCTAGGTAGGCTGTGTGGACTTCCTTTCCCTCATCTAATGCCTTGGTAACCGTCTCAAAGAAGTCCACCAGGTTTAGGAGGCATGATCTGCCCTTAACAAAGCCAAACTGGGTAGGGTCCAAGGTTTGGAGGTTCCCAATGTCTCTGTTAATACGTTCCATGATGATGCGTTCCATAGCCTTGCAGACCAGGCTAGTCAGGCTTATAGGGCGATAGTTCCCGGGGTCCGTTGTGGCTCCACATTTGTGGAGTGGGATAAGTGTTGCTGTGCGCCACTCTGAGGGTACATAGCCTGTAGAGAGGCTGAGTTTGAACAGTGTGTTTAGGTGAGGGGTTAGTTCATTTTGGAGCTCTTGTAAGACACAGCCTGGGACACCGTCCGGTCCCATTGAAGCTGTGTTTTTCGCTTTAGATAGGGCTGTTTTAACCTGTGTGTCGGTGATTGATGGGGCCCTGCATTCTTCTGGTATGGTTATGGACCCTTTAGGGGGTGAGAGGGGGGTGAAGTTTTCACTAAACCTGGCTGCCAGAATGTTGGCAATATCAGTTGGTTCAGTGTATTTTGTGCCATTCTGCACTAACTCAGAGCAGATCTGAGAGTTTCCACTTAGGTTCTTGACATAGCTAAAGAACGCTTTGTGGTTATATTTGGAGTTATTGGCAATTTTTCTTTTGAAACTAGCCTTGGATGATTTAATGAGGGATCGTAGTTTCTTGCTGATACTGATCAGGGATGGCTTTCCTTCTTGGAATTTTACTCTTTTCTGTACTAGTTTCCTCCTTCTGTTGTATAGCTTATTTATGGCAGGGGTCCGCCAGACTGGTTTCCTTTTCTTGGAGTAGTGAGTCTTGGTTTTACTAGGGATAGCACGACACATGTATTCCTGCAGATGTTCATAGAGTGCCTTTGTAAAGGTTTCAGCAGCTTGGACAGCATTGTCCTTTAGCATGGGGGCTGTGAACCTTTCCACCTCGGTCTTAAGTAATGTGAAGTTTGCTTTTGAAAAGTTTTTCACTGTAGTTTCCTTGATTGGGGGTGGGGACGGAATTTGGATATCCAGGGTGATTAGTCTATGGTCTGATCTAACCAGCGAGGGGTTGACCTCCGGTGTGGAACAACGGTCGCTCATGTTGGTAATGACCAGGTCCAATATGTTGTTCCCTCTGGTGGGGGTGTTGACCAGTTGATGCAGGGTGTTCGAGTTTATAAATTCTAGGAAGCGTTGGGCAAGGGAGTTAGTACTTGAGTAGTTCTCCCAGTTTATGTTTGGGTAATTGAAATCACCCAGTATTAGGGTGTTTGGTAGGACCTTCATATTTCACAGTGTCTCCAGAAATGTGGAATGGTGGTCCTGGGACATGGTGGGTGATCTGTAGCAAGCTACAATTTGGATTGCAGTTTTGCCCATTGTTAGTTGCACATGGATGATCTCTGATGCATTGTGCTGCACCACTAACCTGGAGGTGTGGGTATCCTTGATGAATATGGATACACCCCTGCCTTTTGTGTTTCGGTCCTGGAGCTGTGGCCGAAAGGTATGGTATGAGTTATAGCCTAGTAGTGCTGGGGTGCTCTCAGGAGCCTTAAACCAGGTTTCTATTACTGCACAGATGTCGATGTTCTCCATACTGAGCAGAGCCTCGAGTGCGTGCATTTTGAGGCTTAGACTTCTGGCGTTGAGTAGCATTACCCTCAGTTTTTGGTTACTTGTGCTATTTATGGTGGTGGGTTTGTCTTTTGAACCTTGCCTAAAAAAGGCGCTATGGGGATGGCAAGAGCCTTGGCCAGTATTCGAAAGCATACGGGTGACAGGTGCAAGCAATCTCTTGAGAAGCAATGTGGCTTGTCGAGCATGTCATCCCAGGTGGACAGATACTGGATCCCCTTTGAATGACACCAGAAACTTAGCCAATTGTTGAAATTGATAATTTTTTCTTTATACTGTGGCATCATTCTTGGTGACAGCAGGATGCTACTCAGGATCAGGATCATACCGGCCTGGGCTACATGATCAAAGAGCTCTTCCATGTCTATTTTCATGTAGTCCGGGGAGGTACGTCTCAGGTAATTCACACCAACATGGATAATGACAGAGCTGTATTTGTACTTGTTCTGGAGTGACCTAAGTGCTTGTGTTATGTGGCGTATCCTGGCACCAGACAAGCAGCTAACTGTAATCTTCTCCTTGTTCAGCCTAGTTAGTGGGACATAGAGTCGCGTATTACTAGTGTGTTGGGTTTGTTATTTTGTGTCAAGGGCTGCAATTGCGTGGCACACTGATATGTGAAGTTTGTGTTTCATGGTTGGTGATGGGGGTGTGGAGTTTGCTTGGATGTCTGCTTTGGATGTCTCTGTTGCTTTTGCAGATTTTTATTTAGAGCCTCTGAGTATGTTTTCATGTATTCATGTGTGTTATTTGCCGGTGTTGGTTTATTAGGTCTATGTGAGACTGGTGGTGTGTTGCAAGTATTACCCTTCTCTTCTTGACTGTCAGTTCCAGTCTTGGGTGAGAGAACTTTGCCTCCAGTTTGGCTGTATAATTGCATCTCTTGCATATATTAGTGTTTGGTGGTAGAAAGAGAGGGTTGTCTGTGTACATGAGGCAGTTGTAACATTGCCTCAAAATCCCCAGATTCACCAGTTAGACTGGATAGTACACCAGAAACTGCCCTTTGGACATGCCTGAATAGGTACAGTAAGCTGTTTTTCTGATTGGCTGGTGGGGAAGACTAGAGAGCCTTGTTCTTCTGAACAGTATAGGGGGGGTCTAGTGCGAGGGTTAATTAGTGCTTGCTATGAATTATAAGCAAGTGCTTGACTGTGAAATGAATGGTTTGACTGCTAAAGTTAAAGGTTTGTCTAGTTCCAAGGGAAAAATTGAAGAGTAGTCTTCGTGGAGCCGAGAATAGTTTAACGTTAGCTAAATGGCGCTGCCCGGTGCACAAAACCGCACAAATGTGTTTTTTATAGCACAGAAGTGAAAGAGATAGAAATTAGCCCAAAACGGCCGATAAACTACTAACTTCTGGGCTGAAACCACTCCTCCAGGGACAGATAGGCTGCTCAAACCTCCCCTCTCTCACAGGTGAAGAGAGAAACTTCCTTCTATCCAAGTAAGGTATGGGCAACACAGAAACTTGTAACACAGCCCTGGATTCAGCAATAACCTGAAAACTGGACTATGCTAGTTTAGAAAGGTGGGAAACCAGTATATATTTTTTTGTTTTTGTTTTTTTTTTCCAGAAAATAGAGCAGATACAATCAAAACAACACTTTACCCAATTAACCAGTTAAAAAGCTCAAAACTGAGCCCTGTTCCAGCAGTCTTCAATCAGACAAGTTCTAACTGCACAGTCCTGCCACTAGGTTACAGAGAAACCTTCTCCAAAAAAGACAGCCTGGATCAGTGCACAAGTTATACAAACAAAGCTAGATTCAGCCGGTCTGAATCTAGTCGATGCTACAGCAAACAAGGCATACGGATTTCAGAAAGAAACAGTTCAAGTAAGCATGCGCAATAAGCCTTTAACCAGAAATTCCCAGGTCAGAAGGGCAGAATCTAGCCTCTCCTCCCACAAGGGTGCAGACCACAAAACTTCTTAATGTAAAATAACTGGCCTGAAGCCCAAGTGCTTAACCCAGTACTAATACACTTTTAGAATAACAGACACTGAGTCTTCAATCAGCAGTTCCCAACTCAGAAGGATGTACACTACCTGTCCTGCCACAACAGTGCAGACCACAAACCTTCTTAATGTAAAACAACTGGCTTGAAGCCCAAGTGCTTAAACCAAGGGCCTTAGAATAACAGTTACAATTTAATCAGGCTACTAACAAGCAGTAACAAAGGCAGCAGAATAAATTCAATTGAGTACTTTTAAGAAGAAGCAAAAGCAAAATAAGGTAATATAAAGTAGGAAGAAAAACAAATACAGTAAAGCAAATGAAGTGCAATTTTTTTTGGAGAGGGAGGAAACAGAGCAGATTAAGATACTATAGGGAAATGTCCTTTCAAGTGCTCTCTCTGTATACCGCAATGGAGATGGGACTGGTAGGAGTATCTGAAATCAAAATATGATCTCACTGTACTCAGTTGAGTGAGCAAATGAGGTGGGTCCAGGAGGAGTGTGCAAAAAAAGATTTACAGTAGGGGCGGGCAATTCCAAAGCCACCAAGATTAACACCACAACAGGAAACAGGCAGGGGGGTGGGGAACTAACTGCAGAGAGACAGAGACACAACATTTACTGAATCAAAGACACACAATATTTACTGACTCAAATCTTAAATAAGTGCAGAGAAAAGTATACTTAAATCAGCTTGTGTCCAGTTGATATATGCAGACAAGTCTCAGTAGCCATCAACTCCGATTAAAATGATTACTATAAATGTAACCAACACAGATTTTAATGCTATCAGAAACCCCCAGGCTAACTAACACTAACAGGAATTTCAAAGCAGTCTATCAACTTTCAGAGAGCCCAGATGGCTACAATTTTCACACTACATGCAACTAACCTGCAGAGAGACAGAGACACAATATTTACTGAATCAAAGACACACACTATTTACAGACTCAAATCTTAAATTAGTGCAGAGAAAAGTATACTTAAATCAGCTTGTGTCCAGTTGATATATGCAGACAAGTCTCAGTAGCCAGCAACTCTGATTAAAATGATTACTATAAATGTAACCAACACAGATTTTAATGCTATCAGAAACCCCCAGGCTAACTAAAACTAACAGGGATTTCAAAGCAGTCTAACAACTTTCAATGAGCCCAGATGGCTACACTTTTTCACACTTCAGGTAATTTAACTGCAGAGAGACAGAAACACAATATTTACTGACTCGAATCTTACATAAGTGCAGAGAAAAGTATACTTAAATCAGCTTGTGTCCAGTTAATATATGCAGACAAGTCTCAGTAGACAGCAACTCCGATTAAAATGGACTTAAGAATGGACGTTCCTGCTACTGCCCATCCTGCCCTGTGCAATTCAAACCTTATAATAGATTAATACCAGCATTTTGTGGGTAGCTCCTTCCACATAAGAATGGATGCTCCTGCTACTCCCCATCCTGCCCTGTGTAACTCAAACCTTAAAACAGATTAATACCAGCGTTTTGTCGATAGCTCTTTACACTTAAGAATGGATGCTCCTGCTACTGCTCATCCTGCCCTGTGCAATTCAAGCATTATAACAAATTAATACCAGCATTTTGTTGGCAGCTCCCTCGACTTAAGAACGGATGCTCCTGCTACTGCCCATCCTGCCCTGTGTAACTCAAAGCTTAAAACAAATTAATACCATTGTTTTGTGGGTAGCTCCATTCACTTAACAGCAGATGCTCCTGTTATTGCCCATCCTGCCCTGTGCAATTCAAACCTTATAACAGATTAATACCAGCATTTTGTGGGTAGCTCCCTCCATTTTAGAACAGACGTTCCTGCTATTGCCCATCCTGCCCTGTTCAATTCAAGGCTTATAACAGATAAATACCAGCATTTTCTGGGTAGCTCCCTCCAATTAAGAATGGATGCTCCTGCTACTGCCCATCCTGCCCTGTGCAATTTAAACTTTATAATAGATTAATACCAGCGTTTTGTGGGCAGCTCCTTCCACTTAAGAAAGGATGCTCCTTCTACTGCTCATCCTGCCCTGTGCAATTCAAGCCTTATAAGAGATTAATATCAGCATTTTGTGGGTAGCTCCCTCCACTTAAGAACGGATGCTCCTGCTACTGCCCTATGCAATTCAAAGCTTACAACAGATTAATGCCAGAGTTTTGTGGGTAGCTCCTCCACTTAAGAAAGGATGCTACTTCTATACCTAATTCTGTCCTGTGCAATTCAAACCTTATAACAGATTAATACCAGTGTTTTGTCGGTAGCTCCCTCAACTTAAGAATGGACGCTCCTGCTATTGCCCATCCTGCCCTGTGCAATTCAAACCTTATAACAGATTAATACCAGCGTTTTGTTGGTAGCCCCTGCCCCTTAAGAACTGATGCTCCTGCTACTGCCCTGTGCAATTCAAACCTTATTACAGATTAATACCAATGTTTTGTGGGTATCTCCCTCCACTTAAGAATGGATGCTCCTGCTATTTCCCATCCAGCCCTGTTAACTTCAAACCTTATAACAGATTGATACTAACATTGTATGGGTAGCTCCCTCTGCTAAAGAATGGACGCGCCTGCTACTCCCCATCCTGCCCTGTGCAATTCAAACCTTATAACAGATTAATATCAGTGTTTTGTGGGTAGCTCCCATCACATAAGAACAGATGCTCCTGATACTGCTCTGTGCAAGTCAAACCTCCCTCCACTTAAGAACGGACGCTCCTGCTATTTCCCATCCTGCCCTGTTCAATTCAAACCTTATAACAGATTAATACCAGCATTTTGTGGGTAGCTCCCGGCACTGAAGAATGGATGCTCCTGTTACTGCCCTGTGCAATTCAAACCTTATAACAGATTAATACAAGCATTTTATGGGTAGCTCCCTCCACTTAAGAATGGATGCTCCTGCTATTACCCATCCTGCCCAGTTCAATTCAAACCTTATAACAGATTAATACCAGCATTTTGTGGGTAGCTGCCTCCACTTAAGAATGGATGCTCCTGCAACTGCTCATCCTGCCATGTGCAATTCAAACCTTATAACAGATTAATACCAGTGTTTTGTGGGTAGCTTCCTCCACTTATGAATGGATGCTCCTGCTACTGCCCATCCCGCCCTGTGTAACTCAAACTTTAAAACAGATTAATACTAACATTTTTTGGGCAGCTCCCACGACTTAAGAATGGATGCTCCTGCTACTGCCAAACCTGCCCTGTGTAACTCAAACCTTAAAACAGATTAATACCAATGTTTTGTGGGTACCTCCCTTCACTTAAAAATGGATGCTGCTGCTGCTGCCCATCCTGACCTGTGGAATTCAAACCTTATAACAGATTAATACTAACATTTTTTGGGTAGCTCCCACGACTTAAGAATGGATGCTCCTGCTACTGCCAAACCTGCCCTGTGTAACTCAAACCTTAAAACAGATTAATACCAATGTTTTGTGGGTACCTCCCTTCACTTAAAAATGGATGCTGCTGCTGCTGCCCATCCTGACCTGTGGAATTCAAACCTTATAACAGATTAATACTAACATTTTTTGGGTAGCTCCCACGACTTAAGAATGGATGCTCCTGCTACTGCCAAACCTGCCCTGTGTAACTCAAACCTTAAAACAGATTAATACCAATGTTTTGTGGGTACCTCCCTTCACTTAAAAATGGATGCTCCTGCTACTGCCCATCCTGCCCTGTGCAATTTAAACCATATAACAGATTAATACCACTGTTTTGTAGGAAGCTCCCTCCACTTAAGAATGGACGCTCCTGCCCATCCTGCCCTGTGCAATTCAAACCTTATATCAGATTAATACCAGCATTTTGTGGGTATCCTTCTCCACTAAAGAGTGGATGCTCCTGCTACTGACCATCCTGCCCTGTGCAATTCAAAGCTTATAAACAATTAATACCAGCATTTTGTGGGCAGCTACGCCGCTTAAGAATAAATGCTCCTGCTGCTGCGCATTATGCCCTGTGCAATTCAAACCTTATACAGACTGCGGTGGTGGTGCTGCGGTAGCGTTGTCGCCTCACAGTAAGACTTTGTCCTGTTTGATTCTCAGTTAAAGCGTCTTCTGTGTGGAGACATTCATGAATGGGCTACCTCCATTGAAAGTTGTACATCAGGGCTGGCAACTTGGTACGTAAAAATCTGCTGCCAATCATTAGCGGACCGGAGTTCCGCTGTGGTGACCCCTAACCGGGAAAAGCCAAAAGATAAAACAAACCAGATTAATACCAGCATTTTGTGGTTATCTCCTCCACTAAAGAACGGATGCTCCTGCTACTGCCCATCCTGCCCTGTGCAATTCAAAAATTATAAACGATTAATACAAGAATTTTGTGGGTCGCTTTCTTCACTTAAGAATGGAGAGTCTTGCTACTTCCTATCCTACCCTGAGCAATTCAAACCTCAAAACGGATTAATACCAATGTTGTGGGTAGCTCCCTCCACTTAAAAACGAGCATTCCTGCTACTGCCACTTCTGCCCTGTGCAATTCAACCCTGAGAACAGATTAATACCAGCATTTTTTGGATAGCTCCCTCCACTTAAGAACGGATGGTCCTGCTATTTCCCAGCCTGGCCTGTGCAATTCAAACCTTATAACAGGTTATACTACTAATACCAGCATTTTGTAGGTAACTCCCTCCACTTAACAATAATTGTTCCTGCTACTGCCCATCTTGCCCTGTGTAACTCAAACCTTATAACAGATTAATACTAGTGTTTTGTGGTTAGCTCCCTCCACTTATGAATGGACGCTCCTGCTATTGCCCATCCTGCCCTGTTCAGTTCAAACCTTGTAAAAGATAAATACCAGCATTTTGTGGGTAGCTCCCTCCACTTAAGAATGGACGCTTCTGCTTCTACCCACCCTGCCCTCTGCAATTCAAACCTTATAAAAGATTAATACCAGAGTTTTGTGGATAGCTCCTTCCAGGTAAGAATGGACGCTCTTGCTACTGCCCACTATGTCCTTTAAAATTCAAACCATAAAACAGATTAATGCCAGCATTTTGTGGATAGCTCCTTCCACTTACGAACGGACGCTCATGCTGCTGCTCATCCTGCCTTGTGCAATTCAAACTTTATAACAGATTAATATCAGCATTTTGTGGGTAGCTCCCTCCACTTACGAATGGATGCTCCTGCTACTGCCCATCCTGCCCTGTGCAATTCAAACCTTATAACAGAATAATACCAGCATTTTGTGGATAGCTCCTTCCACTTACGAAGGGACGCTCCTGTGGTTGCTCATCCTGCCTTGTGCAATTCAAGCCTTATAAGAGATTAATACCAGCATTTTGTGGGTAGCTCCCTCCACTTCAGAACAGATGCTCCTGCTATTGCCCTATGCGATTCAAAGCTTATAACAGATTAATACCACCATTTTGTGGGTAGCTCCCTCCACTTAAGAACTCATGCACCTACTACTGCCCATCCTTCCCTGAGCAATTCAAATCTTATAACAGATTAATACCAGCATTTTGTGGATAGCTCCTTCCACTTAAAAATGGACGCTCGTGCGACTGCTCATCCTGCCTTGTGCAATTCAAACCTTATAACAGATTAATATCAGCATTTTGTGGGTAGTTCCCTCCAGTTAAGAATGGATGCTCCTGCTACTGCCCACCCTGCCCTCTGCAATTCAAACCTTATAACAGATTAATACCAGCGTTTTGTGGGTAGCCCCTGCCACTTAAGAGCTGATGCTCCTGCTACTGCCCTGTGCAATTCAAACCTTATAACAGATTAGTACCAGCGTTTTGTGGGTAACTCCCTCCACTTAAGAACGGATGCTCTTGCTATTTCCCATCCGACTCTGTTCAATTCAAACCTTATAACAGATTAATACCAGCATTGTGTGGGTAGCTCCCTCCACTTAGGAATGCACGCTCTTGCCACTGCTCATCCTGCCCTTTGCAATTCATACTTTATAACAGATTAATGCCAGCATTTTGTGGGTAGCTCCTACCGCTTAAGAATGGATGCTCCTGGTACAGCCCATCCTACCTTTGGAATTCAAAGCTTATAACAGATTAATACCAGCATTTTCTCGATAGCTCCCTCCACTTAAGTACTGACAGTCCTGCTACTGCCCCTCCTGCCCTGTGCAATTCAAACCTTAAAACAGATTAATACCAGCTTTTTATGGGTAGCTCCCTCCACTTAAGAATGGATGGTCCTGCTACTGCCTATCCTGCCCTGTACAATTCAAACCTGAGAACAGATTAATACCAGCATTTTATGGATAGCTCCCTCCACTTAAGAACGGATGCTCCTGCTATTTCCCATCCTGCCCTGTGCAATTCAAACCTTAAAACAGATTAATACCAGCGTTTTGTGGGTAGCTCCCTCCACTTAAGAACAGACACTACTGCTACTGGCCATCCTGCCCTGTGTAACTCATACCTTAAAACAAAATTATATCAGTGTTTTGTGGGTAGCTCCCTTCACTTAAGAATGGATGCTCCTGGTACTGCCCATCCTGCCCTGTGAAATTCAAACCTTATAACAGATTAATACTAGCATTTTGTGGGTAGCTCCCTCCACTTAAGTTAGGACGCTCCTGCTATGCCCCATCTTGCTCTGTGCAATTCAAACTTATAACAAATTAATACCAGCGTTTTGTGGGTAGCTCCTTCCACTTAAGAACGGCCGTTCCTGCTTTTGCCAATCCTGTCCTGTGCAATTCAAACCTTATAACACATTAATACCAGCATTTTGTGGGCAGCTCCTTCCACTTAAGAATGGATGTTCCTGCTACTGGTCATCCTGCCGTGTGCAATTCAAACCTTATACCAGATTAATCCCAGCATTTTGTGGATAGCTCCCTTTACTTAAGAACAGATGCTCCCTCTATTTCCCATTCTTCCCTGTTCAATTCAAACCTTATAACAGATTAATACCAGCATTTTGTGGGTAGCTCCTGACGCTTAAAAACGGATGCTTCTGCTACTGCCTATTCTGCCCCTTGCAATTTAAACCTTATAACAGATTAATATCAGCATTTCATGGGTAGCTCCCTCCACTTAAGAATGGATGCTCCTGCTACTGCCCATCTTGCCCTCTGCAATTCAAATCTTATAACAGATTAATATCAGCATTTCATGGGTAGCTCCCTCCACTTAAGAATGGATGCTCCCACTACTGCTCTGTGCAATTCAAGCCTTGTAACAGATTAATACCACCGTTTTGTGGGTAGCTCCCTCCACTTAAGAATGGACGCTCCTGCTACTGCCCTATGCAATTCAAACCTTAAAACAGATTAATATCAGCGTTTTGTGGGTAGCTCCTTCCACTTAAGAATGGATGATCCTGCTACCGCCCATCCTGCCCTGTGCAATTCAAACCTTATAACAAATTAATACCAGTATTTTGCGGGTAGCTCCCTCCACTTAAGAAAGGATGCTCCTTCTATACCCAATCCTGCCCTGTGCAATTCAAACCTTATAACAGATTAATACCAGCATTTTGTGGGTAGCTCCCTCCACTTAAGAACGGACGCTCCTGCTACTGTCCATCCTGCCCTGGGCAATTCAAACCTGAAAACAGATTAATACTAATGTTGTGGGTAGCTCCCTCCACTTAAGAACGGACACTCCTGCTATTGCCTGCCCATCCTGCCCTGTGCAATTCAAACCTTATAACAGATTAATACCAGCGTTTTGTGGGTACCTCCTTCCACTTAAGAATGGACGCTCCTGCTACTGCCCATCCTGCCCTGTGCAATTCAAACCTTATAGCACAGTACATTCCCACTGTTATAACTAAGCCTTGTACAGATGTTATCTTATTATACTAGCCTCCTGCCTTCTGTGTGGAGTCTATATGTCCTCCCCGTGGTCGAGTGACGTTAAAGACATACAGGTAGGTGAATGGGTGTGCCTTGCTTGAAGGTTGGGTGTCGGGCTGGCAACTCGGCACCATAAAAATCCACTGCCAATCATTAGGGGACCGGAGTTCCACTGTGGCGGCCCCTAACCGGGAAAAGCCGAAAGACATTACTATACTAGCCTCCTGCATGTCAGTGACTAACGAGAACACGAGTGGACTTCCCAAGATTCAGCCCCACCCCCAACCCCCAAAGATATTTCTTCTACCCTGGTAACTCTCTACTTTTTTCCAACAAAATAGTCACAAATCGAGATTTTACCAGAATTGGCAACAGCACTGCAACTAACAATTGTGCCTTTACTAGCCTGCTGCTTTCCGATACAACTGTTAGTTCTTTTCTTATTTTGGCCACCTCAATTATAGGTTCATAGGTTCATACCAGGCTATCTGCCCTAGGGCATTTATAAGCCTAGCCAGAGTTGTGTGGCTTTCACCACCCCTTAGGTTGAAGAATACTATACCCATTAGTTTGCCGTGCCTCTGTCCAGCAGTGATACAGAGATGATCCCCGGGGTAAACCTACGATCTCCCATCCACTGGTCAAGATTCCTGTTGAACAGAGCCAGCGAGGTGCTCTGTCTCACATGGATGGGGATTCTGTTCCACAGCATAGGGAGTCTCTGGGTGATGAATCTGTCCCTCCAGCATGTCCTATTTATAGCCGTGTTGAGGTTTAAGTCTCTTGCTCTTGTGGCTCTGGTGGATTTGGATTTTTTGAGGTGGAGCATGTCCATTAATTCCGGGTTGGACATGGCCTTGTATGTCAGGCACAGGTCACCTCTGAGCAGACGGTATGCGACTGAATAGAGCTGGAGTTTCTTCAGTCGGGCAGCATATGGCATATTTTTGAGCCCCTTTATCCTTTTGGTGAGGAACTTTTGGGGTCTTTCCAATTGCTGCAGGTGTCGGGTAAGATACATTCCGAATGGGGCATTGTACTCAGTCATTGGTCTGATAAGTGAAGAGTACAGGGGAACAATGACCTCCCTTGATCTGGATGTGAATCCCTTCATAATCAGGTGGGCAATGTAGAAGGTCCTCCTAACCACTTTGGCAATGCAAGTGTCAAAAGAAAGGTTACTGTCAACTTGGGTCCCCAGGTCCCTGATAACCTCTTCTGTGCTTAATGGATTGCCACCTATGTGGTAACTCGGGGTTACCTTGTTTTTAACAAAGGGTATGACTATACATTTTTTGGCGTTTAGCTTAAGGCCATGGCTCTGGCACCACTTATCCATTTCTATGAGACCTCTCTGAAGGATATCTGTGTCTGATGGATTTTCAACTATGGTGCCCAGTTTGCAGTCATCTGCAAACTTTGTCAGCCACAACCCTCCTATGTTTGCCTGCACTTCTGAAAAGTAGATGCCGAACAAGAGGGGGCCCAGGACTAAGCCCTGTGGGACACCGCTTGTGACCGGCTTGGAGTCTGACATGGCACCAGCAACTCTAACCCTGTGGGTTCTATCCTTGAGCCAGTTTGCAACCCATCTTGTGACATATGGGTTTACATTTAAGCTGGTGAGCTTTTCTATGATACCCGAGTGGGGTATTGTGTCGAAAGCTTTGCAAGGTCAAGGTAGGCTGTGTGAACTGCCTTACCCTCATCAATGGCCTTGGTGACTGTTTCAAAAAAGTCGACCAAGTTCAAGAGGCATGATCTGCTCTTGACAAAGCCAAATTGGGTAGGATCCAATGTCTGTAGGTCCCCTATGTCTTTATTTATGAGTTCCATTATGATCCTCTCCATAGCTTTGCAGACCAGGCTTGTTAAGCTTATGGGGCGGTAATTACCAGGGTCCGTAGAAGCACCACCTTTGTGGAGTGGGACCACAGTTGCCGTACGCCACTCTTTGGCACGTATCCTGTGGTAAGGCTAAGATTAAACAGCAGCCTTATGTGTGGGTTTAGTTCCTCATTGAGTTCATGTAGCACACAGCCGGGGACACCATCCGGTCCCATTGATGCTGTGTTTTTAGCTTTAGAGAGCAGCTCTCACCTGGGCATTTGAGATGATTGGGAGGCTACACCCTGCAGGGATAAATTTTTCTCCTTTTGGGGGGGGGGGGAAATTTTCACTGAACCTGTCTGCCAGTATGTTTGCAATGTCTGTGGGTTCAGTGATTTTTGTATCATTTTGGACTAATTCTGAGCATATCTGGGAGTTTCCACCCAGATCTCTAACATAGCTAAAGAAGGCCTTATGATTGTCTTTTGAGTCCTTGGCGATTTTTCTCTCAAAGTTGGCCTTGGATGATTTTATGAGTGATCGTAGATTTTACTAGTATTGATCAGAGATGTCTTCCCTTTTAGGGATTTTGCTCTATCTTGTAGTAGCTTTCTCCTCTTGTTGTAAAGTTTGTTTATGGCTGGGGTCCACCAGATTGGGCGCTTGCCTTTGGTGGAAAGGGTCTTGATTTTATTTGGGATTGCTTGATCCATGCAATCCTGGAGGTGCTCGTAGAAAGCATTTGTAAGGGATTCAGCAGCGTGGGTTGTGGTTTCCAATGGCTCAGGGGCCTTGAAGGATACCACACCAGTCTTAAGAAGTGTGAAGTTGGCTTTTGAGAAGTTCTTCACTGTGGTCTTTTTTGTGGGGGGGGGGGGGGGGATGTGGATCTCCAGTGAGATTAGTTTATGGTCTGATCTCACCAATGAGGGATATACTTCCGGTGTGGAGCATTTTGTCCCCATGTTTGTGATGATCAGGTCTAGTATATTTTCACCTCTTGTGGGAATGGTGACAAGTTGTTCCATAGCATTTGAGTTTATGAACTCCAGGAACCTTTGGGCTAGGGTATTGGGGCTTGAGTAATGTTCCCAGTCTATGTTTGAGTAGTTGAAGTCACCCAATATGATGGTTTTTGGAGAGACATTTATACTCTCCAGTGTCTTCAGGAAGGTTGTGTGGGGTTCCTGAGTTTGAGAGGGTGGCCTGTAACATGCTACAAACTGTAGAGCAGTTTTGCCTATGGTTAATTGCACCTGAATGGTCTCTGATGCTTCGTGAGTTGCCACCAGCCTGGAGGTGTGGGTATCCTTGATGAATATGGATACATCCCCTCCTTTTGTGGTACGGTCTGGGTTTTGGGGCCGGAACGCATGATATGAGGTAAAACCTGATAGTGCCGGGGTGCTCTCAGGAGCCTTGAACCAGGTTTCAGTCACAGCACAGACATCGATGTTCTCCATACTGAGGAGGGCTTCGAGGGCGTGCATCTTGAGATTTAGACTTCTGGCATTGAGCAGCATTACCCTTAGTTTTTTTCCATTATTGTTTTCTAGGGCGGTGGGTTTAGAATTTGAGCCTTGTCTAAAAAAGGCACTATGGGGGTGGCAAGAGCCTTTGCCAATATCCAGAAACCCACGGGTGACAAGTGCAAGCCGTCCCTTGCGAAGCAGCGTGGCTTGTCAAGCATGTCATTCCAAGAAGACAGACATTGGATCCCCTTAGAATGACACTAGAAATTAAGCCAATTATTAAAACTGATCATTTTGTCTCTGTATTGTGGCATCATTCTTGGTGAAGGTAGGATACTGCTCAGGGTCAGGGTCATACCAGCCTGGGCTACATAATCTGAGAGCTCCTTTATGTCTCTTTTCATGTAGTCCAGGGAGGTACGTCTCAGGTCATTCACACCGGCATGGACAATGACTGAGTCATACTTGTACTTGCTGTGGAGTGACCTGAGTGCTTGTGTTATGTGGCGGATTCTAGCGCCCGACAGGCAGCTTACTGTGACCCGCTCCTTGTTCAGCCTGGTGAGTGGGACGTCAGTGTGTCTGACTATGGAGTCACCTATGACAAGTGTGTCTGGCATTGTGTTTGGCCTTAAGGGCTGTGACTGATTTGCACACTGACTTTGTGATCTATGTGTTGCTTGTGTTATGTCATGAGGTGGCAGTTGTTTGGGTGTCTGCTTTGGAGGCCTCTGCTGTTTTGGTAGATTTTTGATCAGTGCCTCCGAGTATGTCTTTGTGTGTTTATGTGTTTGATTTGTAGTTGTGATAGTTCTATGTGAGACTGGGATTTTGGTGTGTGTGGTTACCTTCTCCTCCTGTCTGGTTTTGCCAGTCCTGAGTTGAGAGAGCTCAGCCTCCAGTTTGGCTATATAGTTGCATCTCTCGCATGTATTTGTGTTTTGTGGGAGGAGGAGAGGGTTGTCTGTGTACATGAGGCAATTGTAACATTGCCTCAATATTCCCAGATTCACCAGCTGAGCAGGAGAGGACGCTAGCAACTGACCCTTTGACATGCTAGAAGAAATGAAAAAGTTTGCTGTGTAACTGAGTCAGAAAGGACCTATAGGGAAGTGGGTACTCAAGGGGGTTTTAAGCTAGTGAAGTACTTTGTATAATATAGAAGTGCTTTACCTCCAGTTTGGCTATATAGTTGCATCTCTCGCATGTATTTGTGTTTTGTGGGAGGAGGAGAGGGTTGTCTGTGTACATGAGGCAATTGTAACATTGCCTCAATATTCCCAGATTCACCAGCTGAGCAGGAGAGGACGCTAGCAACTGACCCTTTGACATGCTAGAAGAAATGAAAAAGTTTGCTGTGTAACTGAGTCAGAAAGGACCTATAGGGAAGTGGGTACTCAAGGGGGTTTTAAGCTAGTGAAGTACTTTGTATAATATAGAAGTGCTTTACCTGAATAGTAAATTCCTGGGTTTCATCTTTCTTTGTTGTATTTAATGTATCACATTACTGTAGCCCCAGGCTACGTCCCTAATCCACTCCTATGCTCTTTCTACACTCCCTTTCATACAGTCCCGCCCCTCCTTGTAATTCCCAAACTTAGTTAATGGCCTTTTCCTCTGGGCACCATTTTTAAAATGAAAAACAACAAGGAGTATCAGAACCTCCTGGCCCCTGCTGAATCTGTGGCAACCAAGGCTCGGTGTGCTTGTTATTCTACAGCTTTCACATGCTGTAAGAACTCTTTTTTATACAAAAGAGTGAATAAGAACTTATATGCTATAATTTGTAAATACGTTTCTCATGGCTTGCTCACTATAATACTGCTTCTGACTGATTGTAAAGTTTAATCCTTTCTCTACACCATCATTTCAGTTGCTAAAGGCGTTATCAGTATTGATTATTAACTAGAGCGATTTTGTTGTTTGAGTAATGTACATTTGTAACCATAAAACTACTTTTGCCTCCCTGTATATTTTGAAGCGCAGTAGTTGCTTTTATCACTCGGCAGCTGTAAGAAGTGTATCTATGTAAAACTGATGCAAGAGTGTCTTCTTCTAAAGCTCCGAGGGTGTTCTAATTTGGATCAATGACTGGCTTTTCATTAATGCTGTTTACATTGCTGATTTCTGCATCTTTAGATAGTCTTAGTATATGGGAATTTTGTGTATCTCTCATTGCATATTGTGAACTCTTAATTGGTGATTGCCGCTAATGTTAAATATGGTGTTTTTCTTTAGGACATGCAATGTCACATACTTGTACTGTTTTCTCTAGTATCACTCTTGCTATAACTGTATTTAACTGAGAGTACCATAGTGAACTACTTGAAATATCTTGATCAGTACCAGGCAGTTAATTCTTACAAGACACTATTCAGGTTCAAATAGCAATAAAGTCCAAGTCTCTTCAGACCAATTCATTCAACATAGTTATCGCAACGATGGTAGCGATACAACACATTAAAAGTCTATTCAGACTTCAGCGGAAAAAATGTTCAAAACTAGTGTCACGAAAAACTTTCTTGGAATATTAACTGATTACAAAAAGTCTCTTCAGACTATAAATTCAGAAACTCAATACCATTCTTAGATACTGGCTATAACAAATTCCTTTATTGACATACGCTTTCGCCAACTGGTTTTTTCAAACCATTAAAAATACAATGTTACAAAAAGCACCTTATATATGCTTCATCATGATTACTAACAAGCATAATCAGCAATCAATTAACTAAATAAAGAGATATACTGAAAATGTATAAAAACATCAAATTAAAACAAGCCATCAAGGTACATATCAAAGAACACTTTAAAATATTTAATAACTGTGTACTTATAAATACATTATATAAAAAACACTTTATTTAAAATTATCTATGGCAAATTCTCCTATTCTTAAGTGCTGGTCTTAATGGAACTTTGTCATTAGGCCAGGAGGAGTATGTGCTTGTAATCTAATGATCCAACTAGTTTCTATTTGTTCAGTGTGATTTTTAAGGTCACCTCCTCTCATACTAGGTACATTAACATACATAACTAAAAATTTAAATGTATGTGTCATCATTCTCTAAAACATGTTTTGAAAGTGAATTAATATTAGATTTGATACGAATTTGGTATAAATGCTCCCTTATTCTGTCCTTAAGCCTTCTGTCGGTTTTACCAACATAAAAGGCAGGACAGGATAGGCATATAACAAGATAAACCACGTGTTCTGTATCACAGTTGGCATTAACATTAAAACTAAACAGTTTAGATGTAATAGGGTGTATGAACATATTAGTGACACACATATAAGAGCAAAAATTACATCTATTACATGACTTGGTGCCTATATAATTACTACCTGCAAAAGGAGGTTCCCAATTAGGATAACATAGGAGTCTATATGTAAGTTCTTTTTATTTTTAAAAAGAAACTGTGGCTGTTCACCAACAATTTCCTTAATCATCGGATCAACTGTTAAAACATTCCAGTGTCTAAATAAAATCTCCCTAGTTTGTTGGAAGTCTTGTATATAAAACAATGAAATTCTTTGTTGTTTTATGTTATCCAAATGTGTAACAGTATTGGCAGCCTTATAATATTCTTTGCCTTGTTCTGAAAAAATGGGACATGCCCTATCAAGTCTAAGGTTCTCTATATACTGAAACCTGACATCAATTTCTTTCGTTCTATATTTCCTATCTATTAATCTTTCATGTAAGTTTTGCAATTCCTGTCTCAAAATTAATCTGGGCTGGATTCAACCTAGATGCACAGATTGCTTGACCCTTGATAATTTTATTAAATACATAGTTAGGATGCATACTATGCCTCTGTAGTAAAGCATTTTTATAGCACAATTTCCTATGAACACCCGTATTAAGTCTACCATTACTTAAACATTGAATGGATATATCCAGGAAAGCTATATGATGTGTGGAAACTGTCATTGTAAATTTTAAAAAACATGTCAATGAATTTACTTGTTCAAAAAAATCATTCAATTCTCCTTCTCTTCCAGTCCAAAGAAAAAACAAATCATCGACAAAACGTCTGTAAAAACTGACGTATTTCTTATAATAACTCAGCTGGAAAAGTTTCTGTGCTTCCCATGAAGCCATAACTAGGTTGGCATAGCTATTGGCACAAGATGTGCCCATAGCTACACCATCTCTTTGTAAAAACAGATCTTGATTGAAAGAGAAAATATTATTCTCGAACACTACTTCCAATAACAAACAAATAAAATCTATTCTAGTAGGTAACATATCTGTATGCCTAGTCAAATACTGTTGAACACTTTCCAAACCCAGCCCATTAGGTATGTTCATAAAAATGGATGTAACATCCATTGTGACTAATAAAAAAGAGTAATTATCAGAAATCATACTTGTCCCTTGATAAAGGTCTAACAAAAATTGCTTAGAATCCCTAAGAACATATGGATTAGAGTCTACTACTAGTCTTAAAGTTTTCTCAATTAAAATCGATAAAAGTTCAGTGACCCATCCTCTGTTTGCTACAATTGGCCTCATTGGAGGATGTAATGGGTCCTTATGAACCTTTGGTAAACCCTGTATAGTAGGAATTGTTGGATTTTCAACCCATAGGAATTCATACATTTCAGCTGTAACAATACCATTTTTAAGCAAGTCATCCAAAGTGTTGTAGACCCTTAATATATGTACTTGAACATCTTGAACACTAATGCAACTGAAAAACACAGTATTACCTAACATTTCCTTCATGCATCCATCATAAGCATCTCTATCCAATACTACAACTGGGCCGCTCTTATCTGCAGGTCTAATTGAAATATTTCTATCATTTTTAAGATTATTTAAGGGTCTTCTTTGTCTCATGGTTAAATTACCCTTTCTATGACGGGGTAGGCTTATCTGATAAAGAATAAATATCTTTCTCAACAACTGGTGAAAGCGTTTACCGGATGTTTGTCAATAAAGGAATTTATTATATCCAGTATCTAAGAATGGTATTGAGTTTCTGAATTTATGGTCTGAAGAGACTTTTTGTAATCAGTTAATATTCCATTGGACAGGACAACGTCTTACTGTGAGGCAACAACGCTACCGCAGCACCACTACTGAATATATTAACAAGTTAAAGAATCTTCTATTACATTCCTTGACATAAATTAAGCTCCAAGCTGGCATCCACCCTAACCCAGGACCAAATAATAATTTAGCACCCTGCCAACACTCCTCTCTCCAGCCCTCCCAAAATCCTCCTAACCAATCTGCTTAACACTCCCATCCTACCCCCGTCTCCCAAACACCTCTACCACTGATCTACTTTTTGCCATTTTCAATCTGCGTAGCCTCTTAAATAAAACTACTGAATTCCATACAGCCCTAGCCACCTACTCACCTGACATGCTGTGATAACAAAAACCTGGTTAAAACCACACATTAAAGATAATGAAGTTATTACATCCAGCTACAACATCATTAGACAGGACAGATTAGGCAAACGAGGTGGTGGAGTTGCCATTATCTTTAAAGACACCCTCAAACTTGAGCTACTTAACTGTGACTACCCAGACCTGCCCAACTATGAAATGCTAAGAACTAGCCTCACAATCAGTCCCAAAAAAACATAATTATCATCGCCACCTATCTCCCTCCAGGCAATAACCTTCTTACCATTGAAAATCTATTGTCCTGGGCATCTACCAATTTCAGCCAAGAAACTATAATTCTTGGTGACTTCAATCTTGACTGGCAATCCTGTTCATCCAGTACCCCCTCTTGACTGGCAATCCTGTTCATCCAGTACCCCCTCAAGTTTTATAAACCTCTTCAACTTCACACAAACCATAACATGTCCAACTCGCACAGACAAACATTCCAATAAGCAAGCAACACTTGATTGGTTTCTGAATAACAGGTCCAACCTCCACTACCTAGCAGAATGCCTGCCAAACTCACTTAGTGACCATTGTCCAACCATACCCTGACAGGCATAACCCAAATGTGATGACTGCAACAGTGAAACACGAAGAACAACTAACCAATTATCATCCCATAGCCATCCTCTCCCCCCTTGCAAAAATCTTAGAAAAATGCATCCACAAACAACTCCTACACCACCTCCTTAGTCACAACCTGCTATCTTGCTCTCAGCATGGCTTTCATCCTAAACATAGTACTAGCACAGCTCTAATATCTTTCACCAACACCATTAGTCATATCCTAAATGAAGGTCATGCTGTCTCTTCAATCTTTCTAGATATGTCCAAAGCCTTTGACACTGTTTCTCACCAACTACTTTTAGATGGACTCTCTGCCTATGGCCTCACTACTGCATCCCTAACCAGGTTTCATAGTTACCTTTCCAATTGTCAGCAAACCACTAAATGGACAAACAGTCTCTCCCTCCTAATCCCCATCTCAGTCAGTGTACCCCAAGGCTCCAGTCTCGGTCCCCTCCTCTTTATCATATTTACTAACAAACTCAGCTTAGCAACACAAATGGCCCACCTTGTCCAGTACACTGATGACTCCACACTTATATGCTCAGCCCCCTCATAACAAGAACTTCAAATAAACATGCAAGCCTACTTTCTGGACACAGAAAAATACCTATTAGAGCACCAACTCATACTAAACCCAAACAAAACTAAGATAATTGTCTTTAGCAACAAATTATCCAAACCTGGTCAGTCACCTCTCACAATCCTATCCTCAAATGGAACCAAAATAGAGCCCACTAGCCAGACTAAACTTCTAGGTGTAACAATAGATGAGAATCTAAAATTTGACAAGCATATTTCTCTGACCATCAAGAAAGTTCACACCAAACCTGGCACCCTCTATAGGGCTACACCATACCTTACTCAGAGTACCAAACTAGCCACCGCATGATCACACCTGCTTTCCACCCTCCTGTATTGATATCACATATTCACAAACCTGCGGAAGACAGAGATCAATAACCTAGAATCCTGCTACAACAAAATTGCCAAGTTTGCCACTAATCAGCCATACAGGGCTCACCACTCCACTGACCTCTCCAAGCTCACCTGGCTAGAACTCCCTAATCTTCGATCACTCAACCAACTGGCCATGGCTCACAAAATAATCTACCAACCCAGTAACTGCCCCGCTCTCACTAACCTTGTCTAAACTAATACCACTTCCCGGTCCCTCAGATCCTCCATCAAACTAATGCTAAAGGCTTCCCGCTCCCACAACTACCACAGTGACTCCCTTTACTCCCACAAAATATCCAAATTATGGAACACTGTTCCACAGTCCATCACACAAAATCCTCACCACCACAATTTCAAACAACTCCTAAAGAACTACCTAGCCAAACAATGGCTCTACTCCTGTCATTCACCAGACTAATTCCTTCCTGCCTCCCTGTACTTTACCTTATTTCTCTATTTCAACTCCTTGTATACTCTCTCCTTTCTCTCATTGAAATAATGCTGACCCATAACAGCTTTTACACTGTTTTAACTGAGAGACAGAGATTCTTTGATTCTAGCTACAATGTACTTACATGCAGAATAGTAATTAACTCCCTGTCCTAAGTCACTATTGATATACATGCATACGACCTCTAATTTTATTTAATGCACAGTACATGCTTACTGTCTCTTAATTTCTTTTATGCACATTGTCTTTGTAATTAATATTCTATATAAGCGTGTAATGCTTTACTTGGGACTCTGTATACTTGTGTAAACCATTGTTTGTTTTCATACTGACTTCTGTATAATAAGTATTATTATTATTGTAAGCTTTGTTACTACATGTGGAGCTTTTCTCCCCGGGCCTCCACTGAAAACAGGCTTTTGGCCCAGTTGGACATTACCTGGTTTAATGTAATAAATAAATAAATAAAAATAAATAAAACCTGGATGACTAGATGGGAAATAGAAAATACATCCCTGGCTAGGCTTGTAAGTGCCTCAGGCTCAGTAGCCTAGTAATCTGCTATGATCCTATGAATGTATGACTGCCTATGTCATAAGTGATAATTTAATAAAGATGTTTCTTGTTTAAAAAAAAAAAAAAAACAAGAGTGACGCAGTTTTCCAACTCCCTCCCATTCCATATGTGATGACTTCAAGGCATCCATTTTCTGTATGAAATGTACTCTGGGACTTCATTTTGCATTTACGAGAAATTCTGTTGTAAGGTTGGAATTTCCTGTTTACATTATTTGGAGATCACCTCCTTTTTAACACAAGTTTACGCTTCAAACAACTAATCTCCCAAAATTCTTTTACTTTTATCAAGGATGTATGAGAAGAGCTTACTGATAGTAAGCACTGCTGGCCATTGATATATTTTTGTGTCAGGTACATTTTGATTCTGGCCCAGCATTAGCAACATTATATCAGGTGAAGATGAGGGCTCTACTTTGAGAAAAACAAATATACAGATGTCTTCTCCTTTAGTATACTTATCACCCCTACAGGAATAATTTATGCCTGAACTTATCTGCATTGACTGTTTCTGACACCAAGGAAATCATCTCAACTCTATGGTTTGGCCACTCTGGTATGCTGGCACTGCATCAGTTTAAAGAGGATAGGAATTTTGTTACAAATATTATGTAAATGCCCCAGCTGATTTGGGTGGGCGGGGGGTGGGATCAGGAACGTAAATGGTCTATAAAAGGTAAATATGACAAATTTAGTTATTTATGGTCTGTCGCCTCTTCCTTAGTTAATTTTAATATTTTGCATGTTATTACTTTAGCTACAAAATTAAATACATAAAAACCAATCACATGGCACTGGGAAGATCCCAGCTCCTCCAGGCAAGTGAATGTTGGCATATGTTGGACAGAAATCTGTCACAAAGAGATGAAAGTAGCTCATCTATGACAGTCCGTAGCTAAAACTGTGTGGGAACACCTTCCATATACATATGCAAGACATGAGACTGGCATTTATTGCTTCCATGTATTCGTTTTTCTTGATAAAACATTAGATTGGGCTGCAGTGTGCATTCTCTCCTTTTATCTAATTTGCCAATTCTTGACAAATTATGTTTATGTAAAGTTACTATCAATACTGTGAGTTCCTTCCTATGGACTGCATTTTGTATATACTTGTAAATTTGCATGCCTCTTAACTGTTTTGCCTTGTGCGTGTCTCTGGAGTTTTTCTCCCTGGGCCTCCACTGAAAATGGACATATATCCAGTCGGACTATCCTGGTCAACAAATGTAAGAAAAATAAAATATATATTTTATATATATATATATATATATATATATATATATATATATATATATATATGTGTGTGTGTGTGTGTGTGTGTGTGTG